>NW_021941306.1:0-56231 GCF_902148845.1 Salarias fasciatus
TCGTAGCACTGAGTGGCCGAGTGGTCTAATGCTATGACTTGCAACCAGTAAGTTGTGGGATCAAACCCCACGGGGGACATGCTTATTGTGGTGCATCTTGAGCAGTGGAGACTTAGTGTTACTGAGGCAAAGTGTTTTATTAAACTAACTTAGCCTAACCTTTCAGATTCCAGAATCTGTCATTGGATGACTAAATCTGGAATCCCCTTCCAGAATGTGACATCGTTTTTTAAAAAGTGCAGGTGGACACCTGAAAGGAACACCATTACACTCTTAAGGCCCTAAGCTGTCATTGGAAGCCAATAAAAACCCTGACTGGAGTTAGGGTCAAGGCTTAGGGCTTAGGGTTGCAAATAGGGTTGACCAAAGACCCCTTACCATTTAAGTTAGACACTTGAAACCACTACCATTGTACTGCCAAGGCCCTAAGCTTTCATTTGATGCCAATCCCACACTTCTGGGGCCTTCCTGGACAAAGTTAGAGATTGTCACCAGAATGAAGCAAGCTGGCATTGCATTCCAGAAAGAGACATTGAAACCCAAAGTGTTTGGATCAGCCCAAAAACACCCAAAAACACCCAAAACCGACAGCCACCTTTCATAACCCTAGCCCTAAGTGACAGGAAACTAGGGTTAAATGACCTCTGACCCCTAGGGTTAGGAGGGTCATTATTCCAACCCCCCTCCACACAAAGCTTAAAAAATAAGTACAAGTTCCAAACGCGAAAAATTCATGGCACTGAGTGGCTGAGTGGTCTTATGCTATGGCTTTCAACCCAACTTTTGTGGGATCAAATCCCACAGGGAACATGCTTATTGTGGTGAACGTCAAAGTTTTTCTTTAGGGGTCAGAGAGATGTCATCACAACATACCTGCTTTTTGGGGTATAGGGTTACAGTTAGGGTGTAGGGTTACCGAGTTAGGGTTACACATAGGGTTGACCATATAACCCTTAACATTGAAGTTAGACACTTGAAACTACCACCATTACACTCACAGGACCCTCAGCTTTCATTTGAAGCCAGTCCCACGCCTCTTGCTCCTTCCTGAGAGGAGTTATAGCAGATTCCAGAATGTGTCATTTGATGTCTAAATCTGGAATCCCCTTCCAGAAAATGACATCGATTTTTAAAAAGTGCAGGTAGACACTTGAAACTACAACCATTGCACTGCTGAGGTCCTAAGCTTTCATTTGATGCTAATCCCAGCCCTCTAGCTCCTTCCTGAGAGGAGTTATAGCAGATTCCAGAATGTGTCATTTGATGTCTAAATCTGGAATCCCCTTCCAGAAAATGACATCGATTTTTAAAAAGTGCAGGTAGACACTTGAAACTATAACCATTGCATTGCTGAGGCCCTAAGCTTTCATTTGATGCCAATCTCAGCCTTCTAGCTCCTTCCTGACAGGAGTTATCATTACTTGACCGAATCTTACCAAGACCACAACAGACCTGTCAGGGACCCCCGAGGGAGACACATATCAAACTTTCATAACCCTAGCCCTCATTGTTTGGGATTGTTAGGGTTACAGTTAGGGAGTAGGGTTACCGAGTTAGGGTTACACATAGGGTTGACCATAAAACCCTTAACATTGAAGTTAGACACTTGAAACTACCACCATTACACTCGGAGGGCCCTCAGCTTTCATTTGAAGCCAGTCCCACGCCTCTAGCTCCTTCTTGAGAGGAGTTAAGGCAGATTCCAGAATGTGTCATTTGATGTCTAAATCTGGAATCCCCTTCCAGAAAATGACATCGATTTCTAAAAAGTGACTTGAGACTTGACACTGCAACCATTGCACTGCTGAGGTCCTAAGCTTTCATTTGATGCTAATCCCAGCCATCTAGCTCCTTCCTGAGAGGAGTTATAGCAGATTCCAGAATCGGTCATTTGATGTCTAAATCTGGAATCCCCTTCCAGAAAATGACATCGATTTTTAAAAAGTGACTTGAGACTTGACACTGCAACCATTACACTGCTGAGGTCCTAAGCTTTCATTTGATGCTAATCCCAGCCCTCTAGCTCCTTCCTGAGAGGAGTTAGGGTTGAGAATTCCAGAATCGGTCATTGGATGACACATTCTGGAATCCCCTTCCAGAAAGTGTCATTGAAACTTAAACGTGGAGTTAGACACTTGAAAGTACCACCGTTACACTCGCAAGGCCCTCAGCTTTCATTTGAAGCCAATCCCACACTTCTACCTCCTTCCTGAGAGGAGTTACAGAGGATTCCAGAATTGGTCATTGAATGACGAAATCTGGAATCCCCTTCCAGATTGCATCTTTGAAGCTCAAAGTGTTTGGATCAGCCCAAAAACACCCAAAACAGACAGTCACTGCCCCAAGAGACACGTGTGCGGGGTCGTTGCCAGTCCCCGAAGGGTTCCAAATTTCATGGTGGAAATTGACCGAACCGACCCTCAGGACACCCAAGGCTCATCCCCACGGATGCAACCATATACATTATCGGGTGATTCATGAGGTCAAATTTTTCTGCTAGGGTTACAGAGACGACACCACAACCCACCTGTCAGGGACCCCCGAGGGAGACACATATCAAACTTTCATAACCCTAGCCCTCATTGTTTGGGATTGTTAGGGTTACAGTTAGGGAGTAGGGTTACCGAGTTAGGGTTACACATAGGGTTGACCATAAAACCCTTAACATTGAAGTTACACACTTGAAATTACTACCATTACACTCGGAGGGCCCTCAGCTTTCATTTGAAGCCAGTCCCACGCATCTAGCTCCTTCCTGAGAGGAGTTATAGCAGATTCCAGAATCGGTCATTTGATGTCTAAATCTGGAATCCCCTTCCAGAAAATGACATTGATTTTTAAGAAGTGACTTGAGACTTGACACTGCAACCATTACACTGCTGAGGTCCTAAGCTTTCATTTGATGCTAATCCCAGCCATCTAGCTCCTTCCTGAGAGGAGTTATCATTGCTTGACCGAATCTGGAATCCCAATCTGGAATCTGGAATCTGGAATCTGGAATCCCAATCTGGAATCTGGAATCTGGAATCTGGAATCCCAATCTGGAATCTGGAATCTGGAATCTGGAATCTGGAATCCCCTTCCAGATTGCATCTTTGAAGCTCAAAGTGTTTGGATCAGCCCAAAAACACCCAAAACAGACAGTCACCACCCCAACAGTTGTGTGTTTGGGGTTGTTGCCACTCCCCAAGGGGTCGCAAAATTCATGGTGGAAATTGACCCAACTGACCCTCAGGACACATAAGGCTCATCCCCCTGTATACCACCATACAGTCTATGGGCTGATTCATGAGGTGAAATTTTTATGCAGGTTTACAGAGATGACATCATACCACACCTGTCAGGGACCCCCCAGCTTTCATTTGAAGTAAATCCCACACCTCTAGCTCTTTCCTGAGCTCAGTTACAGCACCTTCCAGAATCGGTCAAGGCTTGACCAATCTGGAATCCCTATTCAAAATCTACAGTGTTGTAGTTGGACACTTGAAACCACTTCCATTGCACTGCTGAGGCCCTCAGCTTTCATTTGAAGTCATTGCCAGAGCTCTCGGTCCTTCCTGAGCGGAGTTGGAGCTCGTTTTCAGAATGTTCAGTTCCGGAAACGGAATCTTCAGTTCCGGAAACGGAATCTTCAGTTCTGGAAACGGAATCTTCAGTTCTGGAATCTTTGGTAGAAAGGTCCTAGGCACTCAGAAACGGTGGCCAAGGGAGCCCGAGTCCCCTAACAGCAGTTTAAACCAACTCCCAGCTCTCTAGCATGTTCCTACGGCTCACAGTGGTAGATTGAACCAATTGTGGAACTATATTCCAGAAAACGACAGACAAATTGCTCCCCCTAGTGGTAAAATGGTGGTACTGCAACAAAAAAAAATAGGTGCTAGAGAGTCAAAAGACACATCACCGGACTGTAAAAAATCCCCCGAATTCACCTAGACGTCCTGTTTTTGTCTAGGACCCATGGTTAGGGAAATAAATGCCACATACACTTTCCGGGTATAAAATGGCAATGCCAGATATGTTGTAGAGCTCGCCGAGGCGATTCCAACGGTCCTACTCCCGTCGCTCAGAGACCCTCAGAACAAGACCTGGAATCCCCTAATTAGGGTTAGGGTTAGGTTAGGGTTAGGGTTAGGGTTAGGGTTAGGGTTAGGGTTAGGGTTAGGAGTTAGGTTAGGTTAGGGTTAGGGTTAGGTTAGGGTTAGGGTTAGGTTAGGGTTTAGGTTAGGGTTAGGGTTAGGGTTAGGGTTAGGGTTAGGGTTAGGTAATAGGGGTAAATGGGGTCCTGAGTCATTGACTCAAGCTCCAATAACTTTGTAACCCTAAGTGTGAGAGACTTGAGACTTGAGCCATGCGTAGAGGGTGACGAGCCGGTCCGGGTGGTAGGGTTAGGGTTAGGGTTTCTGGAAGTTTGGGTCAAAAGTTGGTCAATGTGACATTCTGGACCTAGGGTTGTGTCAGGGCTAGGGTTGTGAGTGCGTGGTGTGAAAATCAGGACTGTGGGCCTTTGTTTGGCTGAGTTACAGAGTCATGTTCCCGGAGCCCCATAGGAGTCAATGTAAGTGTTAGGGCTTCCAGTAGGTATAGGGATGAAAACCACTCAAAGTGCCTCTTTTTGGGTTTGAGATTGAATGACTTTTTCTAGGAACAACTGACATGAATGGTTGAGACATCTATGGATAGGTATAGGGATGAAAACCACTCAAAGTGAGTCTTTTTTGCTTTGAGATTGAATGACTTTTTATAGGAACAACTGACATGAATGGTTAGGGTTAGGTTAGGGTTAGGGTTAGGTTAGGGTTAGGGTTAGGGTTAGGTTAGGGTTAGGGTTAGGTTAGGGTTAGGGTTAGGTAATAGGGATCATTAAGAACCCAGTTAATAACTGCTCGTGTAATAACTTTGTAACCCTAAGTGTGAGAGACTTGAGACTTGAGCCATGCGTAGAGGGTGACGAGGCGGTCCGGGTGGTAGGGTTAGGGTTAGGGTTTCTGTAAGTTTTGGTCAAAAGTTGGTCAATGTGACATTCTGGAAGTAGGGTTGTGTCAAGGCTAGGGTTGTGAGTGCGTGGTGTGAAAATCAGGACTGTGGGCCTTTGTTTGGCTGAGTTACAGAGTCATGTTCCCGGAGCCCCATAGGAGTCAATGTAAGTGTTAGGGTTTCCAGTAGGTAATAGGGGTAAATGGGGTCCTGAGTCATTGACTCAAGCTCCAATAACTTTGTAACCCTAGGTCATATAGACTTGAGACTTGAGCCATGCGTAGAGGGTGACGAGCCGGTCCGGGTGGTAGGGGTAGGGTTAGGGTTTCTGGAAGTTTGGGTCCAAAGTTGGTCAATGTGACATTCTGGAAGTAGGGTTGTGTCAGGGCTAGGTAATAGGGGTAAATGGGGTCCTGAGTCATTGACTCAAGCTAGGGTTAGGGTTAGGTAATAGGGGTAAATGGGGTCCTGAGTCATTGACTCAAGCTCCAATAACTTTGTAACCCTAGGTCATATAGACTTGAGACTTGAGCCATGCGTAGAGGGTGAGGTTAGGTTAGGGTTAGGGTTAGGTATAGGGATGAAAACCACTCAAAGTGAGTCTTTTTTGCTTTGAGTTTGAATGAATTTTTAAAGGAACAACTGACATGAATGGTTGAGACATCTATGGATAGGTCTGGACGAGATCTATCCATACATGTGTGAACCATGTTGGTGTGATGTAAGGGGGAGGAGTTATTCCCAAAAAAAGCACTTTGAAGTGAGTCTTTTGTTAATAACTTTGTAACCCTAAGTGTGAGAGACTTGAGACTTGAGCCATGCGTAGAGGGTGACGAGCCGGTCCGGGTGGTAGGGTTAGGGTTAGGGTTTCTTGAAGTTTGGGTCAAAAGTTGGTCAATGTGACATTCTGGAAGTAGGGTTGTGTCAAGGCTAGGGTTGTGAGTGCGTGGTGTGAAAATCAGGACTGTGGGCCTTTGTTTGGCTGAGTTACAGAGTCATGTTCCCGGAGCCCCATAGGAGTCAATGTAAGTGTTAGGGCTTCCAGTAGGTAATAGGGATCATTAAGAACCCAGTTAATAACTGCTCGTGTAATAACTTTGTAACCCTAAGTGTGAGAGACTTGAGACTTGAGCCATGCGTAGAGGGTGACGAGCCGGTCCGGGTGGTAGGGGTAGGGTTAGGGTTTCTTGAAGTTTGGGTCAAAAGTTGGTCAATGTGACATTCTGGAAGTAGGGTTGTGTCAAGGTTAAGGGGTAAATGTGGTAATCGCAGGCCTGCGATTTGTAATAACTTTGCAACCCTAAGTGTGAGAGACTTGAGACTTGAGCCATGCGTAGGGTTAGGGTTAGGTATAGGGATAAAAACCACTCAAAGTGCCTCTTTTTTGCTTTGAGATTGAATGAGTTTTTCTAGGAACAACTGACATGAATGGTTGAGACATCTATGGATAGGTCTGGACGAGATCTATCCATACATGTGTGAACCATGTTGGTGTGATGTAAGGGGGAGGAGTTATTCCCAAAAAAGGCACTTTGAAGTGAGTCTTTTGTTAATAACTTTGTAACCCTAAGTGTGAGAGACTTGAGACTTGAGCCATGCGTAGAGGGTGACGAGCCGGTCCGGGTGGTAGGGTTAGGGTTAGGGTTTCTTGAAGTTTTGGTCAAAAGTTGGTCAATGTGACATTCTGGAAGTAGGGTTGTGTCAAGGCTAGGGTTGTGAGTGCGTGGTGTGAAAATCAGGACTGTGGGCCTTTGTTTGGCTGAGTTACAGAGTCATGTTCCCGGAGCCCCATAGGAGTCAATGTAAGTGTTAGGGCTTCCAGTAGGGTTAGGTTAAGGGGTAAATGTGGTAATCGCAGGCCTGCGATTTTTAATAACTTTGTAACCCTAAGTGTGAGAGACTTGAGACTTGAGCCATGCGTAGAGGGTGACGAGCCGGTCCGGGTGGTAGGTATAGGGATGAAAACCACTCAAAGTGCCTCTTTTTGGGTTTGAGATTGAATGACTTTTTATAGGAACAACTGACATGAATGGTTGAGACATCTATGGATAGGTCTGGACGAGATCTATCCATACATATGTGAACCATGTTGTTGTGATGTAAGGGGGAGGAGTTATTCCAAAAAAAGGCACTTTGAAGTGAGTCTTTTGTTAATAACTTTGTAACCCTAAGTGTGAGAGACTTGAGACTTGAGCCATGCGTAGAGGGTGACGAGCCGGTCCGGGTGGTAGGGTTAGGGTTAGGGTTTCTTGAAGTTTTGGTCAAAAGTTGGTCAATGTGACATTCTGGAAGTAGGGTTGTGTCAAGGCTAGGGTTGTGAGTGCGTGGTGTGAAAATCAGGACTGTGGGCCTTTGTTTGGCTGAGTTACAGAGTCATGTTCCCGGAGCCCCATAGGAGTCAATGTAAGTGTTAGGGTTAGGTAATAGGGATCATTAAGAACCCAGTTAATAACTGCTCGTGTAATAACTTCTTAACCCTAAGTGTGAGAGACTTGAGACTTGAGCCATGCGTAGAGGGTGACGAGCCGGTCCGGGTGGTAGGGTTAGGGTTAGGGTTAGGTTAGGGTTAGGTTAGGTAATAGGGGTAAATGGGGTCCTGAGTCATTGACTCAAGCTCCAATAACTTTGTAACCCTAAGTGTGAGAGACTTGAGACTTGGGTTAGGGTTAGGGTTAGGTATAGGGATGAAAACCACTCAAAGTGCCTCTTTTTGGGTTTGAGATTGAATGACTTTTTATAGGAACAACTGACATGAATGGTTGAGACATCTATGGATAGGTCTGGACGAGATCTATCCATACATATGTGAACCATGTTGTTGTGATGTAAGGGGGAGGAGTTATTCCAAAAAAAGGCACTTTGAAGTGAGTCTTTTGTTAATAACTTTGTAACCCTAAGTGTGAGAGACTTGAGACTTGAGCCATGCGTAGAGGGTGACGAGCCGGTCCGGGTGGTAGGGTTAGGGTTAGGTATAGGGATGAAAACCACTCAAAGTGCCTCTTTTTGGGTTTGAGATTGAATGACTTTTTATAGGAACAACTGACATGAATGGTTGAGACATCTATGGATAGGTCTGGACGAGATCTATCCATACATATGTGAACCATGTTGTTGTGATGTAAGGGGGAGGAGTTATTCCAAAAAAAGGCACTTTGAAGTGAGTCTTTTGTTAATAACTTTGTAACCCTAAGTGTGAGAGACTTGAGACTTGAGCCATGCGTAGAGGGTGACGAGCCGGTCCGGGTGGTAGGGTTAGGGTTAGGGTTTCTTGAAGTTTTGGTCAAAAGTTGGTCAATGTGACATTCTGGAAGTAGGGTTGTGTCAAGGCTAGGGTTGTGAGTGCGTGGTGTGAAAATCAGGACTGTGGGCCTTTGTTTGGCTGAGTTACAGAGTCATGTTCCCGGAGCCCCATAGGAGTCAATGTAAGTGTTAGGGTTAGGTAATAGGGATCATTAAGAACCCAGTTAATAACTGCTCGTGTAATAACTTCTTAACCCTAAGTGTGAGAGACTTGAGACTTGAGCCATGCGTAGAGGGTGACGAGCCGGTCCGGGTGGTAGGGTTAGGGTTAGGGTTAGGTTAGGGTTAGGTTAGGTAATAGGGGTAAATGGGGTCCTGAGTCATTGACTCAAGCTCCAATAACTTTGTAACCCTAAGTGTGAGAGACTTGAGACTTGGGTTAGGGTTAGGGTTAGGTATAGGGATGAAAACCACTCAAAGTGCCTCTTTTTGGGTTTGAGATTGAATGAATTTTTCTAGGAACAACTGACATGAATGGTTGAGACATCTATGGATAGGTCTGGACGAGATCTATCCATACATATATGAACCATGTTGTTGTGATGTAAGGGGGAGGAGTTATTCCAAAAAAAGGCACTTTGAAGTGAGTCTTTTGTTAATAACTTTGTAACCCTAAGTGTGAGAGACTTGAGACTTGAGCCATGCGTAGAGGGTGACGAGCCGGTCCGGGTGGTAGGGTTAGGGTTAGGGTTTCTGGAAGTTTTGGTCAAAAGTTGGTCAATGTGACATTCTGGAAGTAGGGTTGTGTCAAGGCTAGGGTTGTGAGTGCGTGGTGTGAAAATCAGGACTGTGGGCCTTTGTTTGGCTGAGTTACAGAGTCATGTTCCCGGAGCCCCATAGGAGTCAATGTAAGTGTTAGGTAATAGGGGTAAATGGGGTCCTGAGTCATTGACTCAAGCTCCAATAACTTTGTAACCCTAAGTGTGAGAGACTTGAGACTTGAGCCATGCGTAGAGGGTGACGAGCCGGTCCGGGTGGTAGGGTTAGGGTTAGGGTTTCTTGAAGTTTTGGTCAAAAGTTGGTCAATGTGACATTCTGGAAGTAGGGTTGTGTCAAGGGTTAGGGTTAGGGTTAGGGGACACCGTCGATTTGATAGGAATCTGGAATTCCAGAATGGAAGAATCCGGATCCGGAATTTGCAATTCTGGAATCTGGAATCTGGAATCTGGAATCCAGAACTGAAAATTCCGTTTCCGGTTTTTTCAATTCCGGAATCTCAATTCCGGATTTTGACCACTATGTTTTGAGCGCTAGAGAGCCATCAAAAGTTAGAAAACCATTTTAAAATTCAGTTTTCAAGTGGCTAACCCATGTTTTTCACCAAAATGACTCTAAATAAATCAGAGAACCCGGCCATGTGGGATTTTCACCCGAAATGCCAAAAATGTTGGGACGAGCCCCAAAACACACAAAACAGACAGTCACACCCCCACAAACGCGTGGGTGGGGGTCCCGCCGGTCCCCGAGGGGTCAAAAATTTCACGTTGGAAATTGACCCGACCGACCCTGAGGACAAAGAAAGCTCATCAGCCCGGATCAACGCTAGAGAGCGGGGGCCGATTGGTGAAGTCAAACATTTCTAGAGGTCCTGGAGAGATGACACCCCACCACACCTGTCAGGGACCTCCCCAGCTGTCAGTGGAAGCCAATCCCAGTCCTCTAGCTACTTCCTGGGCGGAGTTATCATTGCTTGACCGCATCTGGAATCCCATTCCAATCTGGAATCTGGAATCTGGAATCTGGAATCCCAACCTGGAATCTGGAATCTGGAATCTGGAATCTGGAATCCCAACCTGGAATCTGGAATCTGGAATCTGGAATCTGGAATCCCAACCTGGAATCTGGAATCCCCTTCCAGATTGCGTCTTTGAAGCTCAAAGTGTTTGGATCAGCCCAAAAACACCCAAAACAGACAGTCACCGCCCCGAGAGACACGTGTGCGGGGTCGTTGCCAGTCCCCGAGGGGTCCCAAATTTCATGGTGGAAATTGACCCGACTGACCCTCAGGACACCCAAGGCTCATCCCCACCGATCCAACCACATAGACTATGGGCTGATTCATGAGGTCAAATTTTTATCCAGGGGGTAGAGAGATGACACCCCACCACTCCTGTCAGGGACCTCCCCAGCTGTCAGTAGAAGCCAATCCCAGTCCTCTAGCTACTTCCTGGGCAGAGTTAGAGCAGATTCCAGATTTGGTCATTGGTTGACCTAATCTGGAATCCCCTTCCAGAATGTGACATCGATTTTTAAAAAGTGCAGGTAGACACTTGAAACTACAACCATTGCACTGCTGAGGCCCTAAGCTTTCATTTGATGCCAATCTCAGCCCTCTAGCTCCTTCCTGGGCGGAGTTATCATTGCTTGACCGAATCTGGAATCCCCTTCCAGATTGCGTTTTTGACCCTTAAGATTGCAGGTAGACACGTGAAACCACCACCATTGCACTGCTGAGGCCCTCAGCTGTCATCTGAAGCCCAGCCCAGTCCTCTAGCTCCTTCCTGGGCGGAGTTATCATTGCTTGACCGAATCTGGAATCTGGAATCTGGAATCTGGAATCCCAATCTGGAATCTGGAATCCACTTCCAGATTGGGTCTTTGAAGCTCAAAGTGTTTGGATCAGCCCAAAAACACCCAAAACAGACAGTCACCGCCCCGAGAGACACGTGTGCGGGGTCGTTGCCAGTCCCCGAGGGGTCCCAAATTTCATGGTGGAAATTGACAAAACTGACCCTCAGGACACCCAAGGCTCATCCCCACCGATCAACCACATAGACTATGGGCTGATTCATGAGGTCAAATTTTTATCCAGGGGGTAGAGAGATGACATCACAACACACCTGTCAGGGACCCCCCAGCTGTCATCTGATGTCACTCCCAGCCCTCCAGCTCTTTCCTGGGCCGAGTTAGAGCAGATTCCAGATTCGGTCATTGGTTGACCAAATCTGGAATCCCCTTCCAGAATAAGTCCTTGACCCTTCAATGTGGAGTTAAACACTTGAAACCACCACCATTGCACTGCTGAGGCTCTCAGCTATCATCTGAAGTCAATCCCAGCCCTCTAGCTCCTTCCCGGGCAAAGTTATAGCTGATTCCAGATTTGGTCATTGGTTGACGAAATCTGGAATTGCCTTCCAGAATGTGACATCGTTTTTTAAAAAGTTGCATTTAGACACTTGAAACCACCACCATTGCATTGCTGAGGTCCTAAGCTTTAATTTGACACCAATCTTACCACTGTAGCTCCTTCCTGAGCTGAGTTATAGCTGATTCCAGAAGCGGTCATTGGTTGACCGAATCTGGAATCCTTAGCCATGTTAGCTCCACATGCTAGGATGAGCCCAAAAACACCCAAAACAGACAGTCAGCAGCCCAAGAAATACGTGTATGGGGTTGTTGCCGGTCCCCGAGAGGTCCGAAATTTCACGGTGGAAATTGACCGAACCGACCCTCAGGACACCCAAGGCTCATCGCGTATCAACACATATCCAACTCCCATAACCCTAACCCTAATGTTCATGGAATTAGGGTTAGATTACCGTTGACCGCTAGGGTTACGAGGTTCCCAGAGGGCTGAAAATGCTCCTCATCAGCCTCCCAATCCATCCATATAGACTATGCGCTGATTCGTGAGGTCAAATTTTTACGCTAGGGTTAGAGATATGAAACCTCAACAGACCTGTCAGGGACCCCCCGGGGAGACGCATATCAAATTTGCATAACCCTAACCCTAATCGTTTGCGAACTAGGGCTCGATGACCTTTGACCCCTAGGGTCAAGTTGGTCCCAGAGGGCTGAAAATCCACACAGCGGCTCTCCCAGCACCCCCGATGAACCTCCCCGAGTTTCGTGCCAATCGGGCAAAGCGTTAATTTTCACCCCCTATGACAGACTACAGATCCTCTAGGGTTACTATGCCATCAGCCTCCCAATCCTCTCTGAAATGAGATTTCGCTGAAAAAAGTGAAAAAACATGATTTGAAGGAGATCCAAAGGTCCGATCGGGATGCCATCGCACACAAGTGTCGGGGACCCCACTGGAAGTCAACTGTTCAAGCCACACCCTCCTAGCCCCTCCCATTCCTGAGTTATTCAATTAAACGCGCTCCTGAGGTAAAAGGTCATTGGGCGGGGCTAGGAGGGCAGCAGAGGGATGAGGTCCTACATACAGGTCAGGGACCCCCCTGGGGGTCAGCTGTTAAAGCCACACCCTCCTAGCCCCTCCCCTTCCAGAGTTATTCAACTCCAAAGTCGTTAGCGGCGGCTGATGGGTTAGGGTTAGGGTTAGGGTTAGGGTTAGGGTTAGGGTTAGGGTTAGGGTTAGGGTTAGGTTAGGGTTAGGGTTAGGTTAGGGTTAGGGTTAGGTAATAGGGATCATTAAGAACCCAGTTAATAACTGCTCGTGTAATAACTTTGTAACCCTAAGTGTGAGAGACTTGAGACTTGAGCCATGCGTAGAGGGTGACGAGGCGGTCCGGGTGGTAGGGTTAGGGTTAGGGTTTCTGTAAGTTTTGGTCAAAAGTTGGTCAATGTGACATTCTGGAAGTAGGGTTGTGTCAAGGCTAGGGTTAGGGTTAGGGTTAGGTTAGGGTTAGGGTTAGGGTTAGGGTTAGGTTAAGGGGTAAATGTGGTAATCGCAGGCCTGCGATTTTTAATAACTTTGTAACCCTAAGTGTGAGAGACTTGAGACTTGAGCCATGCGTAGAGGGTGACGAGGCGGTCCAGGTATAGGGATGAAAACCACTCAAAGTGAGTCTTTTTTGCTTTGAGATTGAATGAATTTTTATAGGAACAACTGACATGAATGGTTGAGACATCTATGGATAGGTCTGGACGAGATCTATCCATACATGTGTGAACCATGTTGTTGTGATGTAAGGGGGAGGAGTTATTCCCAAAAAAGGCACTTTGAAGTGAGTCTTTTGTTAATAACTTTGTAACCCTAAGTGTGAGAGACTTGAGACTTGAGCCATGCGTAGAGGGTGACGAGCCGGTCCGGGTGGTAGGGTTAGGGTTAGGGTTTCTTGAAGTTTTGGTCAAAAGTTGGTCAATGTGACATTCTGGAAGTAGGGTTGTGTCAGGGCTAGGGTTGTGAGTGCGTGGTGTGAAAATCAGGACTGTGGGCCTTTGTTTGGCTGAGTTACAGAGTCATGTTCCCGGAGCCCCATAGGAGTCAATGTAAGTGTTAGGGCTTCCAGTAGGTAATAGGGATCATTAAGAACCCAGTTAATAACTGCTCGTGTAATAACTTTGTAACCCTAAGTGTGAGAGACTTGAGACTTGAGCCATGCGTAGAGGGTGACGAGCCGGTCCGGGTGGTAGGGTTAGGGTTAGGTATAGGGATGAAAACCACTCAAAGTGAGTCTTTTTTGCTTTGAGATTGAATGAATTTTTATAGGAACAACTGACATGAATGGTTGAGACATCTATGGATAGGTCTGGACGAGATCTATCCATACATGTGTGAACCATGTTGTTGTGATGTAAGGGGGAGGAGTTAGGGTTAGGGTTAGGGTTAGGGTTAGGGTTAGGGTTAGGGTTAGGGTTAGGGTTAGGGTTAGGGTTAGGTTAGGGTTAGGGTTAGGGTTAGGGTTAGGTATAGGGATGAAAACCACTCAAAGTGAGTCTTTTTTGCTTTGAGATTGAATGACTTTTTATAGGAACAACTGACATGAATGGTTGAGACATCTATGGATAGGTCTGGACGAGATCTATCCATACATGTGTGAACCATGTTGGTGTGATGTAAGGGGGAGGAGTTATTCCCAAAAAAAGCACTTTGAAGTGAGTCTTTTGTTAATAACTTTGTAACCCTAAGTGTGAGAGACTTGAGACTTGAGCCATGCGTAGAGGGTGACGAGCCGGTCCGGGTGGTAGGGTTAGGGTTAGGGTTTCTTGAAGTTTTGGTCAAAAGTTGGTCAATGTGACATTCTGGAAGTAGGGTTGTGTCAAGGCTAGGGTTGTGAGTGCGTGGTGTGAAAATCAGGACTGTGGGCCTTTGTTTGGCTGAGTTACAGAGTCATGTTCCCGGAGCCCCATAGGAGTCAATGTAAGTGTTAGGGCTTCCAGTAGGTTAAGGGGTAAATGTGGTAATCGCAGGCCTGCGATTTTGAATAACTTTGTAACCCTAAGTGTGAGAGACTTGAGACTTGAGCCATGCGTAGAGGGTGACGAGCCGGTCCGGGTGGTAGGGTTAGGGTTAGGGTTTCTTGAAGTTTTGGTCAAAAGTTGGTCAATGTGACATTCTGGAAGTAGGGTTGTGTCAAGGCTAGGGTTGTGAGTGCGTGGTGTGAAAATCAGGACTGTGGGCCTTTGTTTGGCTGAGTTACAGAGTCATGTTCCCGGAGCCCCATAGGAGTCAATGTAAGTGTTAGGGCTTCCAGTAGGTAATAGGGATCATTAAGAACCCAGTTAATAACTGCTCGTGTAATAACTTTGTAACCCTAAGTGTGAGAGACTTGAGACTTGAGCCATGCGTAGAGGGTGACGAGGCGGTCCGGGTGGTAGGGTTAGGGTTAGGGTTTCTGGAAGTTTTGGTCAAAAGTTGGTCAATGTGACATTCTGGAAGTAGGGTTGTGTCAAGGCTAGGGTTGTGAGTGCGTGGTGTGAAAATCAGGACTGTGGGCCTTTGTTTGGCTGAGTTACAGAGTCATGTTCCCGGAGCCCCATAGGAGTCAATGTAAGTGTTAGGGCTTCCAGTAGGTTAAGGGGTAAATGTGGTAATCGCAGGCCTGCGATTTTTAATAACTTTGTAACCCTAAGTGTGAGAGACTTGAGACTTGAGCCATGCGTAGAGGGTGACGAGCCGGTCCGGGTGGTAGGTTAAGGGGTAAATGTGGTAATCGCAGGCCTGCGATTTTTAATAACTTTGTAACCCTAAGTGTGAGAGACTTGAGACTTGAGCCATGCGTAGAGGGTGACGAGGCGGTCCGGGTGGTAGGGTTAGGTAATAGGGATCATTAAGAACCCAGTTAATAACTGCTCGTGTAATAACTTTGTAACCCTAAGTGTGAGAGACTTGAGACTTGAGCCATGCGTAGAGGGTGACGAGCCGGTCCGGGTGGTAGGGTTAGGGTTAGGGTTTCTTGAAGTTTTGGTCAAAAGTTGGTCAATGTGACATTCTGGAAGTAGGGTTGTGTCAAGGCTAGGGTTAGGTTAAGGTAATAGGGGTAAATGGGGTCCTGAGTCATTGACTCAAGCTCCAATAACTTTGTAACCCTAAGTGTGAGAGACTTGAGACTTGAGCCATGCGTAGAGGGTGACGAGCCGGTCCGGGTGGTAGGGTTAGGGTTAGGGTTTCTGGAAGTTTGGGTCAAAAGTTGGTCAATGTGACATTCTGGACCTAGGGTTGTGTCAGGGCTAGGGTTGTGAGTGCGTGGTGTGAAAATCAGGACTGTGGGCCTTTGTTTGGCTGAGTTACAGAGTCATGTTCCCGGAGCCCCATAGGAGTCAATGTAAGTGTTAGGGCTTCCAGTAGGTATAGGGATGAAAACCACTCAAAGTGCCTCTTTTTGGGTTTGAGATTGAATGACTTTTTCTAGGAACAACTGACATGAATGGTTGAGACATCTATGGATAGGTATAGGGATGAAAACCACTCAAAGTGAGTCTTTTTTGCTTTGAGATTGAATGACTTTTTATAGGAACAACTGACATGAATGGTTAGGGTTAGGTTAGGGTTAGGGTTAGGTTAGGGTTAGGGTTAGGGTTAGGGTTAGGTTAGGGTTAGGTTAGGTTAGGTTAGGGTTAGGGTTAGGGTTAGGGTTAGGGTTAGGGTTAGGGGACACCGTCGATTTGATAGGAATCTGGAATTCCAGAACGGAACAATCCGGATCCGGAATTTGCAGTTCTGGATTCCGGATTCCAGATTCCAGATTCCAGAACTGAAAATTCCGTATCCGGATTTTTCAATTCCGGAATCCCAATTCCGGATTTTGACCACTATGTTTTGAGCGCTAGAGAGCCATCAAAAGTTAGAAAACCATTTTAAAATTCAGTTTTCAAGTGGCTAACCCATGTTTTTCACCAAAATGACTCTAAATAAATCAGAGAACCCGGCCATATGGGATTTTCACCCGAAATGCCAAAAATGTTGGGACGAGCCCCAAAACACACAAAACAGACAGTCACGCCCCCACCAACGCGTGGGTGGGGGTCCCGCCGGTCCCCGAGGGGTCAAAAATTTCACGGTGGAAATTGACCCGACCGACCCTCAGGACAAATAAAGCTCATCAGCCCGGATGAACGCTAGAGAGCGGGGGCCGATTGGTGAAGTCAAACATTTCTAGAGGTCCTGGAGAGATGACACCCCACCACACCTGTCAGGGACCTCCCCAGCTGTCAGTGGAAGCCAATCCCAGTCCTCTAGCTACTTCCTGGGCGGAGTTATCATTGCTTGACCGCATCTGGAATCCCATTCCAATCTGGAATCTGGAATCTGGAATCTGGAATCCCAACCTGGAATCTGGAATCTGGAATCTGGAATCTGGAATCCCAACCTGGAATCTGGAATCTGGAATCTGGAATCTGGAATCCCAATCTGGAATCTGGAATCCCCTTCCAGATTGCGTCTTTGAAGCTCAAAGTGTTTGGATCAGCCCAAAAACACCCAAAACAGACAGTCACCGCCCCGAGAGACACGTGTGCGGGGTCGTTGCCAGTCCCCGAGGGGTCCCAAATTTCATGGTGGAAATTGACCCGACTGACCCTCAGGACACCCAAGGCTCATCCCCACCGATCCAACCACATAGACTATGGGCTGATTCATGAGGTCAAATTTTTATCCAGGGGGTAGAGAGATGACACCCCACCACACCTGTCAGGGACCTCCCCAGCTGTCAGTAGAAGCCAATCCCAGTCCTCTAGCTACTTCCTGGGCAGAGTTAGAGCAGATTCCAGATTTGGTCATTGGTTGACCTAATCTGGAATCCCCTTCCAGAATGTGACATCGATTTTTAAAAAGTGCAGGTAGACACTTGAAACTACAACCATTGCACTGCTGAGGCCCTAAGCTTTCATTTGATGCCAATCTCAGCCCTCTAGCTCCTTCCTGAGAGGAGTTATCATTGCTTGACCGAATCTGGAATCCCCTTCCAGATTGCGTTTTTGACCCTTAAGATTGCAGGTAGACACGTGAAACCACCACCATTGCACTGCTGAGGCCCTCAGCTGTCATCTGAAGCCCAGCCCAGTCCTCTAGCTCCTTCCTGGGCGGAGTTATCATTGCTTGACCGAATCTGGAATCTGGAATCTGGAATCTGGAATCTGGAATCCCAATCTGGAATCTGGAATCCACTTCCAGATTGGGTCTTTGAAGCTCAAAGTGTTTGGATCAGCCCCAAAACACCCAAAACAGACAGTCGCCGCCCCGAGAGACACGTGTGCGGGGTCGTTGCCAGTCCCCGAGGGGTCCCAAATTTCATGGTGGAAATTGACAAAACTGACCCTCAGGACACCCAAGGCTCATCCCCACCGATCAACCACATAGACTATGGGCTGATTCATGAGGTCAAATTTTTATCCAGGGGGTAGAGAGATGACATCACAACACACCTGTCAGGGACCCCCCAGCTGTCATCTGATGTCACTCCCAGCCCTCCAGCTCTTTCCTGGGCCGAGTTAGAGCAGATTCCAGATTTGGTCATTGGTTGACCAAATCTGGAATCCCCTTCCAGAATAAGTCCTTGACCCTTAAATGTGGAGTTAAACACTTGAAACCACCACCATTGCACTGCTGAGGCTCTCAGCTATCATCTGAAGTCAATCCCAGCCCTCTAGCTCCTTCCCGGGCAAAGTTATAGCTGATTCCAGATTTGGTCATTGGTTGACGAAATCTGGAATTGCCTTCCAGAATGTGACATCGTTTTTTGAAAAGTTACATTTAGACACTTGAAACCACCACCATTGCATTGCTGAGGTCCTAAGCTTTAATTTGACACCAATCTTACCACTGTAGCTCCTTCCTGAGCTGAGTTATAGCTGATTCCAGAAGCTGTCATTGGTTGACCGAATCTGGAATCCTTAGCCATGTTAGCTCCACATGCTAGGATGAGCCCAAAAACACCCAAAACAGACAGTCAGCAGCCCAAGAAATACGTGTATGGGGTTGTTGCCGGTCCCCGAGAGGTCCGAAATTTCACGGTGGAAATTGACCGAACCGACCCTCAGGACACCCAAGGCTCATCGCGTATCAACACATATCCAACTCCCATAACCCTAACCCTAATGTTGATGGAATTAGGGTTAGATTACCGCTGACCGCTAGGGTTACGAGGTTCCCAGAGGGCTGAAAATGCTCCTCATCAGCCTCCCAATCCATCCATATAGACTATGCGCTGATTCGTGAGGTCAAATTTTTACGCTAGGGTTAGAGATATGAAACCTCAACAGACCTGTCAGGGACCCCCCGGGGAGACGCATATCAAATTTGCATAACCCTAACCCTAATCGTTTGCGAACTAGGGCTCGATGACCTTTGACCCCTAGGGTCAAGTTGGTCCCAGAGGGCTGAAAATCCACACAGCGGCTCTCCCAGCACCCCCGATGAACCTCCCCGAGTTTCGTGCCAATCGGGCAAAGCGTTAATTTTCACCCCCTATGACAGACTACAGATCCTCTAGGGTTACTATGCCATCAGCCTCCCAATCCTCTCTGAAATGAGATTTCGCTGAAAAAAGTGAAAAAACATGATTTGAAGGAGATCCAAAGGTCCGATCGGGATGCCATCGCACACAACTGTCGGGGACCCCACTGGAAGTCAACTGTTCAAGCCACACCCTCCTAGCCCCTCCCCTTCCTGAGTTATTCAATTAAACGCGCTCCTGAGGTAAAAGGTCATTGGGCGGGGCTAGGAGGGCAGCAGAGGGATGAGGTCCTACATACAGGTCAGGGACCCCCCTGGGGGTCAGCTGTTAAAGCCACACCCTCCTAGCCCCTCCCCTTCCAGAGTTATTCAACTCCAAAGTCGTTAGCGGTGGCTAATGCTAAATGCAACAACCACGCGGCTTGTGCACGCGCTGGAGGGATATCCTTTTACACACCCATCAGGGACCCTCCCGGGAGTCATGCATCCAAATCCCATCCTCCTAACCCTAATCGTTTAGGAGTTATTAAAGCTCAAAGTTAGGGTTAGCAGCTAACGGCTAATTTAAGCTCCTTCTCAATTTGCGCAGTAATTCTACGCGGTGGGCGGGGCTGCCCCATATCAAAGGGTGCCTAAGGTCACCACGCACCCTGTGTGCGAGTTTGAGCCGGCTAGCTATCACCGTTTGGGAGCTATTAACGAAAATAGCTAAATTAGCTCGTTTTTTAGCCGCAAAACGTTAGCATTTGCCTATTTAACATACTTCTACATGTCCCGGGAGGCTGAAAATTTTACCACAGGTGCAGAAGGGGACCCCGAGGCAACCCTGAAAGTCTCAGCCCTCCAGCTATTACCGTTGATTTTTAAAAAATAAAAACGTGAAAACGCGAAATGCAGAAAGTAGCTTTTTTCGGGTATTTCCGTTTCAGCTACAACCACCACTGTCGGCACACATCAGCGGGGTGTAGAGACGGTCATTTTGATGCCACTTTGACTTCGTTTGCTCCAGTATTTCAAAAATGGCGCACAAAATATGTTCGGTTAAGGCGTTTTTGAAAACGAGTGCCTTCAGCTCTCCCGAAAGACTTCCGGGTGGCCTAGAGGGCTGAAATCGCACAGATTGGATGTGCTGCCAGCCCCGATGCATGACACCGAATTTGAGCTCCCTGGCTCAAGGCATTATGGGAAAGGTCACCCCGTTGACCTTTGACCGATAGGGTCAGGAGGGTCGCACAGGGCTGAAACTTCTCACAATGGATACCCTGGCTCCCCCGATGCAGGTTCCCGAGTTTCGTGCCGATCGGTCAAAGCGTTGAGGGATTTTGCTATGATTCAGGCTTCATTTCGGGCCTTCTGCAGGGCAAGTGAAAACGGATGGATTTTTTTGGAAAAAAGTATTCTAGAGAGCTGAAACTTCACAGGGTGGATGCCCTGGAAGCCCCGATGCAGGATCTAGCGTTTTTTTGTCTCTAGCTAAATGCGTTGTTTTCACCCTCTGAGTTTCACCCTTAGAGTGATGAGGGGATCCCTGACCTCACATGAGGTATGTGTGCGGGGGTCCTGCCGGTCCCCGAGGGTCCCAAATTTCATGGTGGAAATTGACCCAACCGACCCTCAGGACACCCAAGGCTCATCCCCACGGATCCAACCATATAGATTATGTGCTGATTCATGAGGTCAAATTTTTCTGCTAGGGTTACAGAAATGACACCACAACACACCTGTCAGGCACCCCCCAGTGAGACACATATCCAACTTTCATAACCCTAGCCCTAATGGTCTGCGATCTAGGGTTAGATGACCTTTGACCCCTAGGGTCAAGATGGTCCCAGAGGGCTGAAAATCCACACAGCGGCTCTCCCAGCACCCCCGATGAAGCTCCCCGAGTTTCGTGCCAATCGGGCAAAGCGTTAATTTTCACCCCCTATGACAGACTACAGATCCTCTAGGGTTACTATGCCATCAGCCTCCCAATCCTCTCTGAAATGAGATTTCGCTGAAAAAAGTGAAAAAACATGATTTGAAGGAGATCCAAAGGTCCGATCGGGATGCCATCGCACACAACTGTCGGGGACCCCACTGGAAGTCAACTGTTCAAGCCACACCCTCCTAGCCCCTCCCCTTCCAGAGTTATTCAATTAAACGCGCTCCTGAGGTAAAAGGTCATTGGGCGGGGCTAGGAGGGCGGCAGAGGGATGAGGTCCTACATACAGGTCAGGGACCCCCCAGGAAGTCAGCTGTTAAAGCCACACCCTCCTAGCCCCTCCCCTTCCAGAGTTATTCAACTCCGAAGTTGTTAGCGGTGGCTAATGCTAAATGCAACAACCACGCGGCTTCCTTATGCGCTGGAGGGATCCCCTTCCACACATCCATCAGGGACCCCCCCAGGAGTCATGCCTCCAACCCCCATCCTCCTAACCCTAATCGTTTAAGAGTTATTCAAGCTGGAAGTTAGGGTTAGCAGCTAACGGCTAATTTCAGCTCCCGCCCACTTTGTGCAGTAATTCTACGCGGTGGGCGGGGCTGCCCCATATTGGTGGGTGCCTAAGGTCACCACACACCTTGTGTGCGAGTTTGAGCCGGCTAGCTATCATCGTTTGGGAGCTATTAATGTAAATAGCGAAATTAGCTCCTATTTTAGCCACAAAACGTTAGCATTTGCCTATTTCACATACTTCTACATGTCCCGGAGGGCTGAAAATTTTACCACAGGTGTGGGATGGGACCCCGAGGAAATCCTGAAAGTCTCAGCCCCCTAGCTATCACCGTTGATTTTTAAAAAATAAAAACGTGAAATGGCGAAATACAGAAACGTGCTTTTTTCGGGTATTTCCGTTTCAGCTACAACCACCACTGTCGGCACACATCAGCGGGGTGTAGAGACGGTCATTTTGATGCCACTTTGAGCTCGTTTGCTCAAGTATTTCAAAAATGGCGCACAAAATATGTTCGGTTAAGGCGTTTTTGAAAACGAGTGCCTTCAGCTCTCCCGAAAGACTTCCGGGTGGTCTAGAGGGCTGAGATCGCACACCGTGGATGTGCTGCCAGCCCCGATGCATGACACCGAATCTCAGCTCCCTGGCTCAAGGCCTTATGGGAAAGGTCACCCCGTTGACCTTTGACCGATAGGGTCAGGAGGGTCGCACAGGGCTGAAACTTCTCACAGCGGATGTCCTGGCACCCCCGATGAACATACGTGAGCCTCGTGTCGATCGGTCAACGTTTAAATTTTGACCCCTGGGAGAGCTTGCAAATCCCCCAGACTCAGTGGGGCATCAGCCTCCCAATCCAACCATGTAGATTATACGCTGATTCATGAGGTCAAATTTTTCTGCTAGGGTTAGAGAAATGACACCACAACACACCTGTCAGGCACCCCCCAGGGAGACACATATCAATTTTTCATCACCGTAACCCTAATAGTCAGCAAACTAGGGTTAGATTACCTCTACCCCCTCGGGCTAGGAGGGTCATTATCCCAGCCCCCCTCCACACAAAGCTTAAAAAATAAGTACAAGTTCCAAACGCGAAAAATTCATAGCACTGAGTGGCCGAGTGGTCTAATGCTATGGCTTGCAACCAGTAGGTTGTGGGATCAAACCCCACGGGGGACATGCTTATTGTGGTGCATCTTGAGCAGTGGAGACTTAGTGTTACTGAGGCAAAGTGTTTTATTAAACTAACTTAGCCTAACCTTTCAGATTCCAGAATCTGACATTGGATGACTAAATCTGGAATCCCCTTCCAGAATGTGACATCGTTTTTTAAAAAGTGCAGGTACACACCTGAAAGGAACACCATTACACTCTTAAGGCCCTAAGCTGTCATTGGAAGCCAATAAAAACCCTGACTGGAGTTAGGGTCAAGGCTTAGCGCTTAGGGTTGCAAATAGGGTTGACCAAAGACCCCTTACCATTTAAGTTAGACACTTGAAACCACTACCATTGTACTGCCAAGGCCCTAAGCTTTCATTTGATGCCAATCCCACACTTCTAGGGTCTTCCTGGACAAAGTTAGAGATTGTCACCAGAATGAAGCAAGCTGGCATTGCAGTCCAGAAAGAGACATTGAAACCCAAAGTGTTTGGATCAGCCCAAAAACACCCAAAAACACCCAAAACCCACAGCCACCTTTCATAACCCTAGCCCTAATTGTTTGGAAACTAGGGTTAAATGACCTCTGACCCCAAGGGTTAGGAGGGTCATTATCCCAGCCCCCCTCCACACAAAGCTTAAAAAATAAGTACAAGTTCCAAACGCGAAAAATTCATGGCACTGAGTGGCTGAGTGGTCTTATGCTATGGCTTTCAACCCAACTTTTGTGGGCTCAAATCCCACAGGGAACATGCTTATTGTGGTGAACGTCAAAGTTTTTCTTTAGGGGTCAGAGAGATGTCATCACAACATACCTGCTTTTTTGGGTATAGGGTTACAGTTAGGGTGTAGGGTTACCGAGTTAGGGTTACACATAGGGTTGACCATAAAACCCTTAACATTGAAGTAAGACACTTGAAACTACCACCATTACACTCACAGGACCCTCAGCTTTCATTTGAAGCCAGTCCCACGCCTCTTGCTCCTTCCTGAGAGGAGTTATAGCAGATTCCAGAATGTGTCATTTGATGTCTAAATCTGGAATCCCCTTCCAGAAAATGACATCGATTTTTAAAAAGTGCAGGTAGACACTTGAAACTACAACCATTGCACTGCTGAGGTCCTAAGCTTTCATTTGATGCTAATCCCAGCCCTCTAGCTCCTTCCTGAGAGGAGTTATAGCAGATTCCAGAATCGGTCATTTGATGTCTAAATCTGGAATCCCCTTCCAGAAAATGACATCGATTTTTAAAAAGTGCAGGTAGACACTTGAAACTATAACCATTGCATTGCTGAGGCCCTAAGCTTTCATTTGATGCCAATCTCAGCCTTCTAGCTCCTTCCTGACAGGAGTTATCATTACTTGACCGAATCTTACCAAGACCACAACAGACCTGTCAGGGACCCCCGAGGGAGACACATATCAAACTTTCATAACCCTAGCCCTCATTGTTTGGGATTGTTAGGGTTACAGTTAGGGAGTAGGGTTACCGAGTTAGGGTTACACATAGGGTTGACCATAAAACCCTTAACATTCAAGTTAGACACTTGAAATTACCACCATTACACTCGGAGGGCCCTCAGCTTTCATTTGAAGCCAGTCCCACGCCTCTAGCTCCTTCCTGAGAGGAGTTAAGGCAGATTCCAGAATGTGTCATTTGATGTCTAAATCTGGAATCCCCTTCCAGAAAATGACATCGATTTTTAAAAAGTGACTTGAGACTTGACACTGCAACCATTGCACTGCTGAGGTCCTAAGCTTTCATTTGATGCTAATCCCAGCCCTCTAGCTCCTTCCTGAGAGGAGTTAGGGTTGAGAATTCCAGAATCGGTCATTGGATGACACATTCTGGAATCCCCTTCCAGAAAGTGTCATTGAAACTTAAACGTGGAGTTAGACACTTGAAAGTACCACCGTTACACTCGCAAGGCCCTCAGCTTTCATTTGAAGCCAAGCCCACACTTCTACCTCCTTCCTGAGAGGAGTTACAGAGGATTCCAGAATTGGTCATTGAATGACGAAATCTGGAATCCCCTTCCAGATTGCGTTTCTGAAGCTCAGGGTGTTTGGATCAGCCCAAAAACACCCAAAACAGACAGTCACTGCCCCAAGAGACACGTGTGCGGGGTTGTTGCCAGTCCCCGAAGGGTTCCACATTTCATGGTGGAAATTGACCGAACCGACCCTCAGGACACCCAAGGCTCATCCCCACGGGTCCAACCATATACATTATGGGGTGATTCATGAGGTCAAATTTTTCTGCTAGGGTTACAGAGACGACACCACAACCCACCTGTCAGGGACCCCCGAGGGAGACACATATCAAACTTTCATAACCCTAGCCCTCATTGTTTGGGATTGTTAGGGTTACAGTTAGGGAGTAGGGTTACCGAGTTAGGGTTACACATAGGGTTGACCATAAAACCCTTAACATTGAAGTTACACACTTGAAATTACTACCATTACACTCGGAGGGCCCTCAGCTTTCATTTGAAGCCAGTCCCACGCATCTAGCTCCTTCCTGAGAGGAGTTATAGCAGATTCCAGAATCGGTCATTTGATGTCTAAATCTGGAATCCCCTTCCAGAAAATGACATCGATTTTTAAAAAGTGACTTGAGACTTGACACTGCAACCATTACACTGCTGAGGTCCTAAGCTTTCATTTGATGCTAATCCCAGCCCTCTAGCTCCTTCCTGAGAGGAGTTATAGCAGATTCCAGAATCGGTCATTTGATGTCTAAATCTGGAATCCCCTTCCAGAAAATGACATTGATTTTTAAGAAGTGACTTGAGACTTGACACTGCAACCATTGCACTGCTGAGGTCCTAAGCTTTCACTTGATGCTAATCCCAGCCCTCTAGCTCCTTCCTGAGAGGAGTTATAGCAGAGGATTCCAGAATCGGTCATTGGATGACACATTCTGGAATCCCCTTCCAGAAAGTGTCATTGAAACTTAAACGTGGAGTTAGACACTTGAAAGTACCACCGTTACACTTGCAAGGCCCTCAGCTTTCATTTGAAGCCAATCCCACACTTCTACCTCCTTCCTGAGAGGAGTTACAGAGGATTCCAGAATTGGTCATTGAATGACGAAATCTGGAATCCCCTTCCAGATTGCGTTTCTGAAGCTCAGGGTGTTTGGATCAGCCCAAAAACACCCAAAACAGACAGTCACTGCCCCAAGAGACACGTGTGCGGGGTCGTTGCCAGTCCCCGAAGGGTTCCAAATTTCATGGTGGAAATTGACCGAACCGACCCTCAGGACACCCAAGGCTCATCCCCACGGATGCAACCATATACATTATCGGGTGATTCATGAGGTCAAATTTTTCTGCTAGGGTTACAGAGACGACACCACAACCCACCTGTCAGGGACCCCCGAGGGAGACACATATCAAACTTTCATAACCCTAGCCCTCATTGTTTGGGATTGTTAGGGTTACAGTTAGGGAGTAGGGTTACCGAGTTAGGGTTACACATAGGGTTGACCATAAAACCCTTAACATTGAAGTAAGACACTTGAAACTACCACCATTACACTCACAGGACCCTCAGCTTTCATTTGAAGCCAGTCCCACACCTCTAGCTCCTTCCTGAGAGGAGTTATAGCAGATTCCAGAATCGGTCATTTGATGTCTAAATCTGGAATCCCCTTCCAGAAAATGACATTGATTTTTAAGAAGTGACTTGAGACTTGACACTGCAACCATTACACTGCTGAGGTCCTAAGCTTTCATTTGATGCTAATCCCAGCCATCTAGCTCCTTCCTGAGAGGAGTTATCATTGCTTGACCGAATCTGGAATCCCAATCTGGAATCTGGAATCTGGAATCTGGAATCCCAATCTGGAATCTGGAATCTGGAATCTGGAATCCCAATCTGGAATCTGGAATCTGGAATCTGGAATCTGGAATCCCCTTCCAGATTGCATCTTTGAAGCTCAAAGTGTTTGGATCAGCCCAAAAACACCCAAAACAGACAGTCACCACCCCAACAGTTGTGTGTTTGGGGTTGTTGCCACTCCCCAAGGGGTCGCAAAATTCATGGTGGAAATTGACCCAACTGACCCTCAGGACACATAAGGCTCATCCCCCTGTATCCCACCATACAGTCTATGGGCTGATTCATGAGGTGAAATTTTTATGCAGGTTTACAGAGATGACATCATACCACACCTGTCAGGGACCCCCCCAGCTTTCATTTGAAGTAAATCCCACACCTCTAGCTCTTTCCTGAGCTCAGTTACAGCACCTTCCAGAATCGGTCAAGGCTTGACCAATCTGGAATCCCTATTCAAAATCTACAGTGTTGTAGTTGGACACTTGAAACCACTTCCATTGCACTGCTGAGGCCCTCAGCTTTCATTTGAAGTCATTGCCAGAGCTCTCGGTCCTTCCTGAGCGGAGTTGGAGCTCGTTTTCAGAATGTTCAGTTCCGGAAACGGAATCTTCAGTTCCGGAAACGGAATCTTCAGTTCTGGAAACGGAATCTTCAGTTCTGGAATCTTTGGTAGAAAGGTCCTAGGCACTCAGAAACGGTGGCCAAGGGAGCCCGAGTCCCCTAACAGCAGTTTAAACCAACTCCCAGCTCTCTAGCATGTTCCTACGGCTCACAGTGGTAGATTGAACCAATTGTGGAACTATATTCCAGAAAACGACAGACAAATTGCTCCCCCTAGTGGTAAAATGGTGGTACTGCAACAAAAAAAAATAGGTGCTAGAGAGTCAAAAGACACATCACCGGACTGTAAAAAATCCCCCGAATTCACCTAGACGTCCTGTTTTTGTCTAGGACCCATGGTTAGGGAAATAAATGCCACATACACTTTCCGGGTATAAAATGGCAATGCCAGATATGTTGTAGAGCTCGCCGAGGCGATTCCAACGGTCCTACTCCCGTCGCTCAGAGACCCTCAGAACAAGACCTGGAATCCCCTAATTAGGGTTAGGGTTAGGGTTAGGGTTAGGTAATAGGGGTAAATGGGGTCCTGAGTCATTGACTCAAGCTCCAATAACTTTGTAACCCTAAGTGCTTGAGACTTGAGACTTGAGCCATGCGTAGAGGGTGACGAGCCGGTCCGGGTGGTAGGGGTAGGTTAAGGGGTAAATGTGGTAATCGCAGGCCTGCGATTTTTAATAACTTTGTAACCCTAAGTGTGAGAGACTTGAGACTTGAGCCATGCGTAGAGGGTGACGAGCCGGTCCGGGTGGTAGGGTTAGGGTTAGGGTTTCTGGAAGTTTTGGTCAAAAGTTGGTCAATGTGACATTCTGGAAGTAGGGTTGTGTCAAGGCTAGGGTTGTGAGTGCGTGGTGTGAAAATCAGGACTGTGGGCCTTTGTTTGGCTGAGTTACAGAGTCATGTTCCCGGAGCCCCATAGGAGTCAATGTAAGTGTTAGGGCTTCCAGTAGGTATAGGGATAAAAACCACTCAAAGTGCCTCTTTTTTGCTTTGAGATTGAATGACTTTTTATAGGAACAACTGACATGAATGGTTGAGACATCTATGGATAGGTATAGGGATGAAAACCACTCAAAGTGCCTCTTTTTGGGTTTGAGATTGAATGACTTTTTATAGGAACAACTGACATGAATGGTTGAGACATCTATGGATAGGTCTGGACGAGATCTATCCATACATATGTGAACCATGTTGTTGTGATGTAAGGGGGAGGAGTTATTCCAAAAAAAGGCACTTTGAAGTGAGTCTTTTGTTAATAACTTTGTAACCCTAAGTGTGAGAGACTTGAGACTTGAGCCATGCGTAGAGGGTGACGAGCCGGTCCGGGTGGTAGGGTTAGGGTTAGGGTTTCTTGAAGTTTTGGTCAAAAGTTGGTCAATGTGACATTCTGGAAGTAGGTTAAGGGGTAAATGTGGTAATCGCAGGCCTGCGATTTTTAATAACTTTGTAACCCTAAGTGTGAGAGACTTGAGACTTGAGCCATGCGTAGAGGGTGACGAGCCGGTCCGGGTGGTAGGGTTAGGGTTAGGTTAAGGGGTAAATGTGGTAATCGCAGGCCTGCGATTTTTAATAACTTTGTAACCCTAAGTGTGAGAGACTTGAGACTTGAGCCATGCGTAGAGGGTGACGAGCCGGTCCGGGTGGTAGGGTTAGGGTTAGGGTTTCTGTAAGTTTGGGTCAAAAGTTGGTCAATGTGACATTCTGGAAGTAGGGTTGTGTCAGGGCTAGGGTTGTGAGTGCGTGGTGTGAAAATCAGGACTGTGGGCCTTTGTTTGGCTGAGTTACAGAGTCATGTTCCCGGAGCCCCATAGGAGTCAATGTAAGTGTTAGGGCTTCCAGTAGGTTAAGGGGTAAATGTGGTAATCGCAGGCCTGCGATTTTTAATAACTTTGTAACCCTAAGTGTGAGAGACTTGAGACTTGAGCCATGCGTAGAGGGTGACGAGCCGGTCCGGGTGGTAGGGTTAGGGTTAGGTTAAGGGGTAAATGTGGTAATCGCAGGCCTGCGATTTTTAATAACTTTGTAACCCTAAGTGTGAGAGACTTGAGACTTGAGCCATGCGTAGAGGGTGACGAGCCGGTCCGGGTGGTAGGGTTAGGGTTAGGGTTTCTGTAAGTTTGGGTCAAAAGTTGGTCAATGTGACATTCTGGAAGTAGGGTTGTGTCAGGGCTAGGGTTGTGAGTGCGTGGTGTGAAAATCAGGACTGTGGGCCTTTGTTTGGCTGAGTTACAGAGTCATGTTCCCGGAGCCCCATAGGAGTCAATGTAAGTGTTAGGGCTTCCAGTAGGTTAAGGGGTAAATGTGGTAATCGCAGGCCTGCGATTTTTAATAACTTTGTAACCCTAAGTGTGAGAGACTTGAGACTTGAGCCATGCGTAGAGGGTGACGAGCCGGTCCGGGTGGTAGGGTTAGGGTTAGGGTTTCTGTAAGTTTGGGTCAAAAGTTGGTCAATGTGACATTCTGGAAGTAGGGTTGTGTCAGGGCTAGGGTTGTGAGTGCGTGGTGTGAAAATCAGGACTGTGGGCCTTTGTTTGGCTGAGTTACAGAGTCATGTTCCCGGAGCCCCATAGGAGTCAATGTAAGTGTTAGGGCTTCCAGTAGGTTAAGGGGTAAATGTGGTAATCGCAGGCCTGCGATTTTTAATAACTTTGTAACCCTAAGTGTGAGAGACTTGAGACTTGAGCCATGCGTAGAGGGTGACGAGCCGGTCCGGGTGGTAGGGTTAGGGTTAGGGTTTCTGTAAGTTTGGGTCAAAAGTTGGTCAATGTGACATTCTGGAAGTAGGGTTGTGTCAGGGCTAGGGTTGTGAGTGCGTGGTGTGAAAATCAGGACTGTGGGCCTTTGTTTGGCTGAGTTACAGAGTCATGTTCCCGGAGCCCCATAGGAGTCAATGTAAGTGTTAGGGCTTCCAGTAGGTTAAGGGGTAAATGTGGTAATCGCAGGCCTGCGATTTTTAATAACTTTGTAACCCTAAGTGTGAGAGACTTGAGACTTGAGCCATGCGTAGAGGGTGACGAGCCGGTCCGGGTGGTAGGGTTAGGGTTAGGTTAAGGGGTAAATGTGGTAATCGCAGGCCTGCGATTTTTAATAACTTTGTAACCCTAAGTGTGAGAGACTTGAGACTTGAGCCATGCGTAGAGGGTGACGAGCCGGTCCGGGTGGTAGGGTTAGGGTTAGGGTTTCTGTAAGTTTGGGTCAAAAGTTGGTCAATGTGACATTCTGGAAGTAGGGTTGTGTCAGGGCTAGGGTTGTGAGTGCGTGGTGTGAAAATCAGGACTGTGGGCCTTTGTTTGGCTGAGTTACAGAGTCATGTTCCCGGAGCCCCATAGGAGTCAATGTAAGTGTTAGGGCTTCCAGTAGGTTAAGGGGTAAATGTGGTAATCGCAGGCCTGCGATTTTTAATAACTTTGTAACCCTAAGTGTGAGAGACTTGAGACTTGAGCCATGCGTAGAGGGTGACGAGCCGGTCCGGGTGGTAGGGTTAGGGTTAGGGTTAGGTTAAGGGGTAAATGTGGTAATCGCAGGCCTGCGATTTTTAATAACTTTGTAACCCTAAGTGTGAGAGACTTGAGACTTGAGCCATGCGTAGAGGGTGACGAGCCGGTCCGGGTGGTAGGGTTAGGGTTAGGGTTTCTGTAAGTTTGGGTCAAAAGTTGGTCAATGTGACATTCTGGAAGTAGGGTTGTGTCAGGGCTAGGGTTGTGAGTGCGTGGTGTGAAAATCAGGACTGTGGGCCTTTGTTTGGCTGAGTTACAGAGTCATGTTCCCGGAGCCCCATAGGAGTCAATGTAAGTGTTAGGGCTTCCAGTAGGTTAAGGGGTAAATGTGGTAATCGCAGGCCTGCGATTTTTAATAACTTTGTAACCCTAAGTGTGAGAGACTTGAGACTTGAGCCATGCGTAGAGGGTGACGAGCCGGTCCGGGTGGTAGGGTTAGGGTTAGGTTAAGGGGTAAATGTGGTAATCGCAGGCCTGCGATTTTTAATAACTTTGTAACCCTAAGTGTGAGAGACTTGAGACTTGGGTTAGGGTTAGGGTTAGGGTTAGGGTTAGGTTAGGGTTAGGGTTAGGTATAGGGATGAAAACCACTCAAAGTGAGTCTTTTTTGCTTTGAGATTGAATGACTTTTTATAGGAACAACTGACATGAATGGTTGAGACATCTATGGATAGGTCTGGACGAGATCTATCCATACATGTGTGAACCATGTTGGTGTGATGTAAGGGGGAGGAGTTATTCCCAAAAAAAGCACTTTGAAGTGAGTCTTTTGTTAATAACTTTGTAACCCTAAGTGTGAGAGACTTGAGACTTGAGCCATGCGTAGAGGGTGACGAGCCGGTCCGGGTGGTAGGGTTAGGGTTAGGGTTTCTTGAAGTTTTGGTCAAAAGTTGGTCAATGTGACATTCTGGAAGTAGGGTTGTGTCAAGGCTAGGGTTGTGAGTGCGTGGTGTGAAAATCAGGACTGTGGGCCTTTGTTTGGCTGAGTTACAGAGTCATGTTCCCGGAGCCCCATAGGAGTCAATGTAAGTGTTAGGGCTTCCAGTAGGTTAAGGGGTAAATGTGGTAATCGCAGGCCTGCGATTTTGAATAACTTTGTAACCCTAAGTGTGAGAGACTTGAGACTTGAGCCATGCGTAGAGGGTGACGAGCCGGTCCGGGTGGTAGGGTTAGGGTTAGGGTTTCTTGAAGTTTTGGTCAAAAGTTGGTCAATGTGACATTCTGGAAGTAGGGTTGTGTCAAGGCTAGGGTTGTGAGTGCGTGGTGTGAAAATCAGGACTGTGGGCCTTTGTTTGGCTGAGTTACAGAGTCATGTTCCCGGAGCCCCATAGGAGTCAATGTAAGTGTTAGGGCTTCCAGTAGGTAATAGGGATCATTAAGAACCCAGTTAATAACTGCTCGTGTAATAACTTTGTAACCCTAAGTGTGAGAGACTTGAGACTTGAGCCATGCGTAGAGGGTGACGAGGCGGTCCGGGTGGTAGGGTTAGGGTTAGGGTTTCTGGAAGTTTTGGTCAAAAGTTGGTCAATGTGACATTCTGGAAGTAGGGTTGTGTCAAGGCTAGGGTTGTGAGTGCGTGGTGTGAAAATCAGGACTGTGGGCCTTTGTTTGGCTGAGTTACAGAGTCATGTTCCCGGAGCCCCATAGGAGTCAATGTAAGTGTTAGGGCTTCCAGTAGGTTAAGGGGTAAATGTGGTAATCGCAGGCCTGCGATTTTTAATAACTTTGTAACCCTAAGTGTGAGAGACTTGAGACTTGAGCCATGCGTAGAGGGTGACGAGCCGGTCCGGGTGGTAGGTTAAGGGGTAAATGTGGTAATCGCAGGCCTGCGATTTTTAATAACTTTGTAACCCTAAGTGTGAGAGACTTGAGACTTGAGCCATGCGTAGAGGGTGACGAGGCGGTCCGGGTGGTAGGGTTAGGTAATAGGGATCATTAAGAACCCAGTTAATAACTGCTCGTGTAATAACTTTGTAACCCTAAGTGTGAGAGACTTGAGACTTGAGCCATGCGTAGAGGGTGACGAGCCGGTCCGGGTGGTAGGGTTAGGGTTAGGGTTTCTTGAAGTTTTGGTCAAAAGTTGGTCAATGTGACATTCTGGAAGTAGGGTTGTGTCAAGGCTAGGGTTAGGTTAAGGTAATAGGGGTAAATGGGGTCCTGAGTCATTGACTCAAGCTCCAATAACTTTGTAACCCTAAGTGTGAGAGACTTGAGACTTGAGCCATGCGTAGAGGGTGACGAGCCGGTCCGGGTGGTAGGGTTAGGGTTAGGGTTTCTGGAAGTTTGGGTCAAAAGTTGGTCAGGGTTAGGGTTAGGGTTAGGGTTAGGTAATAGGGGTAAATGGGGTCCTGAGTCATTGACTCAAGCTCCAATAACTTTGTAACCCTAAGTGTGAGAGACTTGAGACTTGAGCCATGCGTAGAGGGTGACGAGCCGGTCCGGGTGGTAGGGTTAGGGTTAGGGTTTCTGGAAGTTTGGGTCAAAAGTTGGTCAATGTGACATTCTGGACCTAGGGTTGTGTCAGGGCTAGGGTTGTGAGTGCGTGGTGTGAAAATCAGGACTGTGGGCCTTTGTTTGGCTGAGTTACAGAGTCATGTTCCCGGAGCCCCATAGGAGTCAATGTAAGTGTTAGGGCTTCCAGTAGGTATAGGGATGAAAACCACTCAAAGTGCCTCTTTTTGGGTTTGAGATTGAATGACTTTTTCTAGGAACAACTGACATGAATGGTTGAGACATCTATGGATAGGTATAGGGATGAAAACCACTCAAAGTGAGTCTTTTTTGCTTTGAGATTGAATGACTTTTTATAGGAACAACTGACATGAATGGTTAGGGTTAGGTTAGGGTTAGGGTTAGGTTAGGGTTAGGGTTAGGGTTAGGGTTAGGTTAGGGTTAGGTTAGGTTAGGTTAGGGTTAGGGTTAGGGTTAGGGTTAGGGGACACCGTCGATTTGATAGGAATCTGGAATTCCAGAACGGAACAATCCGGATCCGGAATTTGCAGTTCTGGATTCCGGATTCCAGATTCCAGATTCCAGAACTGAAAATTCCGTATCCGGATTTTTCAATTCCGGAATCTCAATTCCGGATTTTGACCACTATGTTTTGAGCGCTAGAGAGCCATCAAAAGTTAGAAAACCATTTTAAAATTCAGTTTTCAAGTGGCTAACCCATGTTTTTCACCAAAATGACTCTAAATAAATCAGAGAACCCGGCCATATGGGATTTTCACCCGAAATGCCAAAAATGTTGGGACGAGCCCCAAAACACACAAAACAGACAGCCACACCCCCACAAACGCGTGGGTGGGGGTCCCGCCGGTCCCCGAGGGGTCCAAAATTTCACGGTGGAAATTGACCCAACCGACCCTGAGGACAAAGAAAGCTCATCAGCCCGGATCAACGCTAGAGAGCGGGGGCCGATTGGTGAAGTCAAACATTTCTAGAGGTCCTGGAGAGATGACACCCCACCACACCTGTCAGGGACCTCCCCAGCTGTCAGTGGAAGCCAATCCCAGTCCTCTAGCTACTTCCTGGGCGGAGTTATCATTGCTTGACCGCATCTGGAATCCCATTCCAATCTGGAATCTGGAATCTGGAATCTGGAATCCCAACCTGGAATCTGGAATCTGGAATCTGGAATGTGGAATCTGGAATCTGGAATCTGGAATCTGGAATCCCAACCTGGAATCTGGAATCTGGAATCTGGAATCTGGAATCCCAATCTGGAATCTGGAATCCCCTTCCAGATTGCGTCTTTGAAGCTCAAAGTGTTTGGATCAGCCCAAAAACACCCAAAACAGACAGTCACCGCCCCGAGAGACACGTGTGCGGGGTCGTTGCCAGTCCCCGAGGGGTCCCAAATTTCATGGTGGAAATTGACCCGACTGACCCTCAGGACACCCAAGGCTCATCCCCACCGATCCAACCACATAGACTATGGGCTGATTCATGAGGTCAAATTTTTATCCAGGGGTAGAGAGATGACACCCCACCACACCTGTCAGGGACCTCCCCAGCTGTCAGTAGAAGCCAATCCCAGTCCTCTAGCTACTTCCTGGGCAGAGTTAGAGCAGATTCCAGATTTGGTCATTGGTTGACCTAATCTGGAATCCCCTTCCAGAATGTGACATCGATTTTTAAAATGTTGCAATTAGACACTTGTAACTGCCACCATTGCACTGCTGAGGCCCTAAGCTTTCATTTGAGGTCAATCCCAGTTCTGTAGCTCCTTCCTGAGAGGAGTTATCATTGCTTGACCGAATCTGGAATCCCCTTCCAGATTGCGTTTTTGACCCTTAAGATTGCAGGTAGACACGTGAAACCACCACCATTGCACTGCTGAGGCCCTCAGCTGTCATCTGAAGCCCAGCCCAGTCCTCTAGCTCCTTCCTGGGCGGAGTTATCATTGCTTGACCGAATCTGGAATCTGGAATCTGGAATCTGGAATCTGGAATCCCAATCTGGAATCTGGAATCCCCTTCCAGATTGCGTCTCGGAAGCTCTGAGTGCCTGGATCAGCCCAAAAACACCCAAAACAGACAGTCACCAGCCCAAGAAATACGTGTATGGGGTTGTTGCCGGTCCCCGAGAGGTCAAAATTTCATGGTGGAAATTGACAAAACTGACCCTCAGGACACCCAAGGCTCATCCCCACCGATCCAACCACATAGACTATGGGCTGATTCATGAGGTCAAATTTTTATCCAGGGGGTAGAGAGATGACATCACAACACACCTGTCAGGGACCCCCCAGCTGTCATCTGATGTCACTCCCAGCCCTCCAGCTCTTTCCTGGGCCGAGTTAGAGCAGATTCCAGAAGCGGTCATTGGTTGACCAAATCTGGAATCCCCTTCCAGAATAAGTCCTTGACCCTTAAATGTGGAGTTAAACACTTGAAACCACCACCATTGCACTGCTGAGGCTCTCAGCTATCATCTGAAGTCAATCCCAGCCCTCAAGCTCCTTCCCGGGCAAAGTTATAGCTGATTCCAGATTTGGTCATTGGTTGACGAAATCTGGAATTGCCTTCCAGAATGTGACATCGTTTTTTAAAAAGTTGCATTTAGACACTTGAAACCACCACCATTGCATTGCTGAGGTCCTAAGCTTTAATTTGACACCAATCTTACCACTGTAGCTCCTTCCTGAGCTGAGTTATAGCTGATTCCAGAAGCTGTCATTGGTTGACCGAATCTGGAATCCTTAGCCATGTTAGCTCCACATGCTAGGATGAGCCCAAAAACACCCAAAACAGACAGTCAGCAGCCCAAGAAATACGTGTATGGGGTTGTTGCCGTCCCCGAGAGGTCCAAAATTTCACGGTGGAAATTGACCGAACCGACCCTCAGGACACCCAAGGCTCATCGCGTATCAACACATATCCAACTCCCATAACCCTAACCCTAATGTTGATGGAATTAGGGTTAGATTACCATTGACCGCTAGGGTTAAGAGGTTCCCAGAGGGCTGAAAATGCTCCTCATCAGCCTCCCAATCCATCCATATAGACTATGCGCTGATTCGTGAGGTCAAATTTTTACGCTAGGGTTAGAGATATGAAACCTCAACAGACCTGTCAGGGACCCCCCGGGGAGACGCATATCAAATTTGCATAACCCTAACCCTAATCGTTTGCGAACTAGGGCTCGATGACCTTTGACCCCTAGGGTCAAGTTGGTCCCAGAGGGCTGAAACTTCACACAGCGGAAGGCCTGGCCCCCCCGATCAACCTCCCCGAGTTTGGTGCCAATCGGTCAATTCGTTAATTTTCACCCCCTATGACAGACTACAGATCCTCTAGGGTTACTATGCCATCAGCCTCCCAATCCTCTCTGAAATGAGATTTCGCTGAAAAAAGTGAAAAAACACGATTTGAAGGAGATCCAAAGGTCCGATCGGGATGCCATTCCACACAGGTGTCGGGGACCCGCCTGGGCCTCACCTGTCAAAGCCACACCCTCCTAGCCCCTCCCCTTCCAGAGTTATTCAATTAAACGCGCTCTGGAGGTTAAAGGTCACTGGGCGGGGCTAGGAGGGCAGCAGAGGGATGACCTTCCACAAACAGGTCAGGGACCCCCCTGGGGGTCACCTGACAAAGCCACACCCTCCTAGCCCCTCCCCTTCCAGAGTTATTCAACTCCGAAGTCGTTAGCGGCGGCTAATGCTAAACGCGTTAACCACGCGGCTTGTGCACGCGCTGGAGGGATATCCTTTTACACACCCATCAGGGACCCCCCCGGGAGTCATGCATCCAAATCCCATCCTCCTAACCCTAATCGTTTAGGAGTTATTAAAGCTCAAAGTTAGGGTTAGCAGCTAATGGCTAATTTAAGCTCCTTCTCAATTTGCGCAGTAATTCTACGCGGTGGGCGGGGCTGCCCCATATCAAAGGGTGCCTAAGGTCACCACGCACCCTGTGTGCGAGTTTGAGCCGGCTAGCTATCACCGTTTGGGAGCTATTAACGAAAATAGCTAAATTAGCTCATTTTTTAGCCGCAAAACGTTAGCATTTGCCTATTTAACATACTTCTACATGTCCCGGGAGGCTGAAAATTTTACCACAGGTGCAGAAGGGGACCCCGAGGCAACCCTGAAAGTCTCAGCCCTCCAGCTATTACCGTTGATTTTTAAAAAATAAAAACGTGAAAACGCGAAATGCAGAAAGTAGCTTTTTTCGGGCATTTCCGTTTCAGCTACAACCACCACTGTCGGCACACATCAGCGGGGTGTAGAGACGGTCATTTTGATGCCACTTTGAGCTCGTTTGCTCAAGTATTTCAAAAATGGCGCACAAAATATGTTCGGTTAAGGCGTTTTTGAAAACGAGTGCGTTCAGCTCTCCAGAAAGACTTCCGGGTGGCCTAGAGGGCTGAAATCGCACAGATTGGATGTGCTGCCAGCCCCGATGCATGACCCCGAATTTGAGCTCCCTGGCTCAAGGCCTTATGGGAAAGGTCACCCCGTTGACCTTTGACCGATAGGGTCAGGAGGGTCGCACAGGGCTGAAACTTCTCACAATGGATACCCTGGCTCCCCCGATGCAGGTTCCCGAGTTTCGTGCCGATCGGTCAAAGCGTTGAGGGATTTTGCTATGATTCAGGCTTTATTTCGGGCCTTCTGCAGGGCAAGTGAAAACGGATGGATTTTTTTGGAAAAAAGTATTCTAGAGAGCTGAAACTTCACAGGATGGATGCCCTGGAAGCCCCGATGCAGGATCTAGCATTTTTTTGTCTCTAGCTCAATGTTTTTTTTTCACCCTCTGGGGGAATCCCTTAGAGTGATGAGGGGATCCCTGACCTCACATGAGGTATGTGTGCGGGGGTCCTGCCGGTCCCCGAGGGGTCCCAAATTTCATGGTGGAAATTGACCAAACCGACCCTCAGGACACCCAGGGCTCATCCCCACGGATGCAACCATATACATTATGGGGTGATTCATGAGGTCAAATTTTTCTGCTAGGGTTACAGAAATGACACCACAACACACCTGTCAGGCACCCCCCAGTGAGACACATATCCAACTTTCATAACCCTAGCCCTAATTGTATGCGAGCTAGGGTTAGATGACCTTTGACCCCTAGGGTCAAGATGGTCCCAGAGGGCTGAAAATCCACACAGCGGCTCTCCTGGCACCCCCGATGAACCCACCCGAGTTTCGTGCCAATCGGGCAAAGCGTTAATTTTCACCCCCTATGACAGACTACAGATCCTCTAGGGTTACTATGCCATCAGCCTCCCAATCCTCTCTGAAATGAGATTTCGCTGAAAAAAGTGAAAAAACATGATTTGAAGGAGATCCAAAGGTCCGATCGGGATGCCATCGCACACAAGTGTCGGGGACCCCACTGGAAGTCAACTGTTCAAGCCACACCCTCCTAGCCCCTCCCCTTCCGGAGTTATTCAATTAAACGCGCTCCTGAGGTAAAAGGTCATTGGGCGGGGCTAGGAGGGCAGCAGAGGGATGAGGTCCTACATACAGGTCAGGGACCCCCCAGGGAGTCAGCTGTTAAAGCCACACCCTCCTAGCCCCTCCCCTTCCAGAGTTATTCAACTCCGAAGTCGTTAGCGGCGGCTAATGCTAAATGCAACAACCACGCGGCTTCCTTATGCGCTGGAGGGATCCCCTTCCACACATCCATCAGGGACCCCCCCAGGAGTCATGCCTCCAACCCCCATCCTCCTAACCCTAATCGTTTAAGAGTTATTCAAGCTGGAAGTTAGGGTTAGCAGCTAACGGCTAATTTCTGCTCCCGCCCACTTTGTGCAGTAATTCCACGCGGTGGGCGGGGCTGCCCCATATCGATGGGTGCCTAAGGTCACCACACACCTTGTGTGCGAGTTTGAGCCGGCTAGCTGTCATCGTTTGGGAGCTATTAATGTAAATAGCGAAATTAGCTCCTATTTTAGCCACAAAACGTTAGCATTTGCCTATTTCACATACTTCTACATGTCCCGGAGGGCTGAAAATTTTATCACAGGTGTGGGATGGGACCCCGAGGACACCCTGAAAGTCTCAGCCCCCTGGCTATCACCGTTGATTTTTAAAAAATAAAAACGTGAAATGGCGAAATACAGAAACGTGCTTTTTTCGGGTATTTCCGTTTCAGCTACAACCACCACTGTCGGCACACATCAGCGGGGTGTAGAGACGGTCATTTTGATGCCACTTTGAGCTCGTTTGCTCAAGTATTTCAAAAATGGCGCACAAAATATGTTCGGTTAAGGCGTTTTTGAAAACGAGTGCCTTCAGCTCTCCTGAAAGACTTCCGGGTGGCCTAGAGGGCTGAGATCGCACACCGTGGATGTGCTGCCAGCCCCGATGCATGACAGCGAATTTGAGCTCCCTGGCTCAAGGCCTTATGGGAAAGGTCACCCCGTTGACCTTTGACCGATAGGGTCAGGAGGGTCGCACAGGGCTGAAACTTCTCACACTGGATACCCTGGCTCCCCCGATGAACATACGTGAGCCTCGTGTCGATCGGTCAACGTTTAAATTTTGACCCCTGGGAGAGCTTGCAAATCCCCCAGACTCAGTGGGGCATCAGCCTCCCAATCCAACCATATAGATCATACGCTGATTCACGAGGTCAAATTTTTCTGCTAGGGTTAGAGAAATGACACCACAACACACCTGTCAGGCACCCCCCAGGGAGACACATATCAATTTTTCATCACCGTAACCCTAATCGTCGGCGAACTAGGGTTAGATTACCTCTAACCCCTCGGGTTTGCAGGGTCATTATCCCAGCCCCCCTCCACACAAAGCTTAAAAAATAAGTACAAGTTCCAAACGCGAAAAATTCGTAGCACTGAGTGGCCGAGTGGTCTAATGCTATGACTTGCAACCAGTAAGTTGTGGGATCAAACCCCACGGGGGACATGCTTATTGTGGTGCATCTTGAGCAGTGGAGACTTAGTGTTACTGAGGCAAAGTGTTTTATTAAACTAACTTAGCCTAACCTTTCAGATTCCAGAATCTGTCATTGGATGACTAAATCTGGAATCCCCTTCCAGAATGTGACATCGTTTTTTAAAAAGTGCAGGTGGACACCTGAAAGGAACACCATTACACTCTTAAGGCCCTAAGCTGTCATTGGAAGCCAATAAAAACCCTGACTGGAGTTAGGGTCAAGGCTTAGGGCTTAGGGTTGCAAATAGGGTTGACCAAAGACCCCTTACCATTTAAGTTAGACACTTGAAACCACTACCATTGTACTGCCAAGGCCCTAAGCTTTCATTTGATGCCAATCCCACACTTCTGGGGCCTTCCTGGACAAAGTTAGAGATTGTCACCAGAATGAAGCAAGCTGGCATTGCATTCCAGAAAGAGACATTGAAACCCAAAGTGTTTGGATCAGCCCAAAAACACCCAAAAACACCCAAAACCGACAGCCACCTTTCATAACCCTAGCCCTAAGTGACAGGAAACTAGGGTTAAATGACCTCTGACCCCTAGGGTTAGGAGGGTCATTATTCCAACCCCCCTCCACACAAAGCTTAAAAAATAAGTACAAGTTCCAAACGCGAAAAATTCATGGCACTGAGTGGCTGAGTGGTCTTATGCTATGGCTTTCAACCCAACTTTTGTGGGATCAAATCCCACAGGGAACATGCTTATTGTGGTGAACGTCAAAGTTTTTCTTTAGGGGTCAGAGAGATGTCATCACAACATACCTGCTTTTTGGGGTATAGGGTTACAGTTAGGGTGTAGGGTTACCGAGTTAGGGTTACACATAGGGTTGACCATATAACCCTTAACATTGAAGTTAGACACTTGAAACTACCACCATTACACTCACAGGACCCTCAGCTTTCATTTGAAGCCAGTCCCACGCCTCTTGCTCCTTCCTGAGAGGAGTTATAGCAGATTCCAGAATGTGTCATTTGATGTCTAAATCTGGAATCCCCTTCCAGAAAATGACATCGATTTTTAAAAAGTGCAGGTAGACACTTGAAACTACAACCATTGCACTGCTGAGGTCCTAAGCTTTCATTTGATGCTAATCCCAGCCCTCTAGCTCCTTCCTGAGAGGAGTTATAGCAGATTCCAGAATGTGTCATTTGATGTCTAAATCTGGAATCCCCTTCCAGAAAATGACATCGATTTTTAAAAAGTGCAGGTAGACACTTGAAACTATAACCATTGCATTGCTGAGGCCCTAAGCTTTCATTTGATGCCAATCTCAGCCTTCTAGCTCCTTCCTGACAGGAGTTATCATTACTTGACCGAATCTTACCAAGACCACAACAGACCTGTCAGGGACCCCCGAGGGAGACACATATCAAACTTTCATAACCCTAGCCCTCATTGTTTGGGATTGTTAGGGTTACAGTTAGGGAGTAGGGTTACCGAGTTAGGGTTACACATAGGGTTGACCATAAAACCCTTAACATTGAAGTTAGACACTTGAAACTACCACCATTACACTCGGAGGGCCCTCAGCTTTCATTTGAAGCCAGTCCCACGCCTCTAGCTCCTTCTTGAGAGGAGTTAAGGCAGATTCCAGAATGTGTCATTTGATGTCTAAATCTGGAATCCCCTTCCAGAAAATGACATCGATTTCTAAAAAGTGACTTGAGACTTGACACTGCAACCATTGCACTGCTGAGGTCCTAAGCTTTCATTTGATGCTAATCCCAGCCATCTAGCTCCTTCCTGAGAGGAGTTATAGCAGATTCCAGAATCGGTCATTTGATGTCTAAATCTGGAATCCCCTTCCAGAAAATGACATCGATTTTTAAAAAGTGACTTGAGACTTGACACTGCAACCATTACACTGCTGAGGTCCTAAGCTTTCATTTGATGCTAATCCCAGCCCTCTAGCTCCTTCCTGAGAGGAGTTAGGGTTGAGAATTCCAGAATCGGTCATTGGATGACACATTCTGGAATCCCCTTCCAGAAAGTGTCATTGAAACTTAAACGTGGAGTTAGACACTTGAAAGTACCACCGTTACACTCGCAAGGCCCTCAGCTTTCATTTGAAGCCAATCCCACACTTCTACCTCCTTCCTGAGAGGAGTTACAGAGGATTCCAGAATTGGTCATTGAATGACGAAATCTGGAATCCCCTTCCAGATTGCATCTTTGAAGCTCAAAGTGTTTGGATCAGCCCAAAAACACCCAAAACAGACAGTCACTGCCCCAAGAGACACGTGTGCGGGGTCGTTGCCAGTCCCCGAAGGGTTCCAAATTTCATGGTGGAAATTGACCGAACCGACCCTCAGGACACCCAAGGCTCATCCCCACGGATGCAACCATATACATTATCGGGTGATTCATGAGGTCAAATTTTTCTGCTAGGGTTACAGAGACGACACCACAACCCACCTGTCAGGGACCCCCGAGGGAGACACATATCAAACTTTCATAACCCTAGCCCTCATTGTTTGGGATTGTTAGGGTTACAGTTAGGGAGTAGGGTTACCGAGTTAGGGTTACACATAGGGTTGACCATAAAACCCTTAACATTGAAGTTACACACTTGAAATTACTACCATTACACTCGGAGGGCCCTCAGCTTTCATTTGAAGCCAGTCCCACGCATCTAGCTCCTTCCTGAGAGGAGTTATAGCAGATTCCAGAATCGGTCATTTGATGTCTAAATCTGGAATCCCCTTCCAGAAAATGACATTGATTTTTAAGAAGTGACTTGAGACTTGACACTGCAACCATTACACTGCTGAGGTCCTAAGCTTTCATTTGATGCTAATCCCAGCCATCTAGCTCCTTCCTGAGAGGAGTTATCATTGCTTGACCGAATCTGGAATCCCAATCTGGAATCTGGAATCTGGAATCTGGAATCCCAATCTGGAATCTGGAATCTGGAATCTGGAATCCCAATCTGGAATCTGGAATCTGGAATCTGGAATCTGGAATCCCCTTCCAGATTGCATCTTTGAAGCTCAAAGTGTTTGGATCAGCCCAAAAACACCCAAAACAGACAGTCACCACCCCAACAGTTGTGTGTTTGGGGTTGTTGCCACTCCCCAAGGGGTCGCAAAATTCATGGTGGAAATTGACCCAACTGACCCTCAGGACACATAAGGCTCATCCCCCTGTATACCACCATACAGTCTATGGGCTGATTCATGAGGTGAAATTTTTATGCAGGTTTACAGAGATGACATCATACCACACCTGTCAGGGACCCCCCAGCTTTCATTTGAAGTAAATCCCACACCTCTAGCTCTTTCCTGAGCTCAGTTACAGCACCTTCCAGAATCGGTCAAGGCTTGACCAATCTGGAATCCCTATTCAAAATCTACAGTGTTGTAGTTGGACACTTGAAACCACTTCCATTGCACTGCTGAGGCCCTCAGCTTTCATTTGAAGTCATTGCCAGAGCTCTCGGTCCTTCCTGAGCGGAGTTGGAGCTCGTTTTCAGAATGTTCAGTTCCGGAAACGGAATCTTCAGTTCCGGAAACGGAATCTTCAGTTCTGGAAACGGAATCTTCAGTTCTGGAATCTTTGGTAGAAAGGTCCTAGGCACTCAGAAACGGTGGCCAAGGGAGCCCGAGTCCCCTAACAGCAGTTTAAACCAACTCCCAGCTCTCTAGCATGTTCCTACGGCTCACAGTGGTAGATTGAACCAATTGTGGAACTATATTCCAGAAAACGACAGACAAATTGCTCCCCCTAGTGGTAAAATGGTGGTACTGCAACAAAAAAAAATAGGTGCTAGAGAGTCAAAAGACACATCACCGGACTGTAAAAAATCCCCCGAATTCACCTAGACGTCCTGTTTTTGTCTAGGACCCATGGTTAGGGAAATAAATGCCACATACACTTTCCGGGTATAAAATGGCAATGCCAGATATGTTGTAGAGCTCGCCGAGGCGATTCCAACGGTCCTACTCCCGTCGCTCAGAGACCCTCAGAACAAGACCTGGAATCCCCTAATTAGGGTTAGGGTTAGGGTTAGGGTTAGGGTTAGGGTTAGGTAATAGGGGTAAATGGGGTCCTGAGTCATTGACTCAAGCTCCAATAACTTTGTAACCCTAAGTGCTTGAGACTTGAGACTTGAGCCATGCGTAGAGGGTGACGAGCCGGTCCGGGTGGTAGGGGTAGGTTAAGGGGTAAATGTGGTAATCGCAGGCCTGCGATTTTTAATAACTTTGTAACCCTAAGTGTGAGAGACTTGAGACTTGAGCCATGCGTAGAGGGTGACGAGCCGGTCCGGGTGGTAGGGTTAGGGTTAGGGTTTCTGGAAGTTTTGGTCAAAAGTTGGTCAATGTGACATTCTGGAAGTAGGGTTGTGTCAAGGCTAGGGTTGTGAGTGCGTGGTGTGAAAATCAGGACTGTGGGCCTTTGTTTGGCTGAGTTACAGAGTCATGTTCCCGGAGCCCCATAGGAGTCAATGTAAGTGTTAGGGCTTCCAGTAGGTATAGGGATAAAAACCACTCAAAGTGCCTCTTTTTTGCTTTGAGATTGAATGACTTTTTATAGGAACAACTGACATGAATGGTTGAGACATCTATGGATAGGTATAGGGATGAAAACCACTCAAAGTGCCTCTTTTTGGGTTTGAGATTGAATGACTTTTTATAGGAACAACTGACATGAATGGTTGAGACATCTATGGATAGGTCTGGACGAGATCTATCCATACATATGTGAACCATGTTGTTGTGATGTAAGGGGGAGGAGTTATTCCAAAAAAAGGCACTTTGAAGTGAGTCTTTTGTTAATAACTTTGTAACCCTAAGTGTGAGAGACTTGAGACTTGAGCCATGCGTAGAGGGTGACGAGCCGGTCCGGGTGGTAGGGTTAGGGTTAGGGTTTCTTGAAGTTTTGGTCAAAAGTTGGTCAATGTGACATTCTGGAAGTAGGTTAAGGGGTAAATGTGGTAATCGCAGGCCTGGGTTAGGTTAGGGTTAGGGTTAGGGTTAGGGTTAGGTTAGGGTTAGGGTTAGGGTTAGGGTTAGGTTAGGGTTAGGGTTAGGGTTAGGGTTAGGGTTAGGGTTAGGGTTAGGGTTAGGGTTAGGGTTAGGGTTAGGGTTAGGGTTAGGGTTAGGTTAGGGTTAGGTTAGGGTTAGGTTAGGGTTAGGGTTAGGGTTAGGGTTAGGGTTAGGTTAGGGTTAGGTTAGGGTTAGGTTAGGGTTAGGGTTAGGTATAGGGATGAAAACCACTCAAAGTGAGTCTTTTTTGCTTTGATATTGAATGAATTTTTCTAGGAACAACTGACATGAATGGTTGAGACATCTATGGATAGGTCTGGACGAGATCTATCCATACATGTGTGAACCATGTTGGTGTGATGTAAGGGGGAGGAGTTATTCCCAAAAAAAGCACTTTGAAGTGAGTCTTTTGTTAATAACTTTGTAACCCTAAGTGTGAGAGACTTGAGACTTGAGCCATGCGTAGAGGGTGACGAGCCGGTCCGGGTGGTAGGGTTAGGGTTAGGGTTTCTTGAAGTTTTGGTCAAAAGTTGGTCAATGTGACATTCTGGAAGTAGGGTTGTGTCAAGGCTAGGGTTGTGAGTGCGTGGTGTGAAAATCAGGACTGTGGGCCTTTGTTTGGCTGAGTTACAGAGTCATGTTCCCGGAGCCCCATAGGAGTCAATGTAAGTGTTAGGGTTTCCAGTAGGTAATAGGGATCATTAAGAACCCAGTTAATAACTGCTCGTGTAATAACTTTGTAACCCTAAGTGTGAGAGACTTGAGACTTGAGCCATGCGTAGAGGGTGACGAGCCGGTCCGGGTGGTAGGGTTAGGGTTAGGGTTTCTTGAAGTTTTGGTCAAAAGTTGGTCAATGTGACATTCTGGAAGTAGGGTTGTGTCAAGGCTAGGGTTGTGAGTGCGTGGTGTGAAAATCAGGACTGTGGGCCTTTGTTTGGCTGAGTTACAGAGTCATGTTCCCGGAGCCCCATAGGAGTCAATGGTTAGGTTAAGGGGTTAGGGTTAGGTTAGGGTTAGGGTTAGGGTTAGGGTTAGGGTTAGGGTTAGGTATAGGGATGAAAACCACTCAAAGTGCCTCTTTTTGGGTTTGAGATTGAATGACTTTTTCTAGGAACAACTGACATGAATGGTTGAGACATCTATGGATAGGTCTGGACGAGATCTATCCATACATATGTGAACCATGTTGTTGTGATGTAAGGGGGAGGAGTTATTCCAAAAAAAGGCACTTTGAAGTGAGTCTTTTGTTAATAACTTTGTAACCCTAAGTGCTTGAGACTTGAGACTTGAGCCATGCGTAGAGGGTGACGAGCCGGTCCGGGTGGTAGGGGTAGGGTTAGGGTTTCTGGAAGTTTGGGTCAAAAGTTGGTCAAAGTGACATTCTGGATAGGGTTAGGGTTAGGGTTAGGGTTAGGTTAGGTTAAGGGGTAAATGTGGTAATCGCAGGCCTGCGATTTTGAATAACTTTGTAACCCTAAGTGTGAGAGACTTGAGACTTGAGCCATGCGTAGAGGGTGACGAGCCGGTCCGGGTGGTAGGGGTAGGGTTAGGGTTTCTGGAAGTTTGGGTCCAAAGTTGGTCAATGTGACATTCTGGAAGTAGGGTTGTGTCAGGGCTAGGGTTGTGAGTGCGTGGTGTGAAAATCAGGACTGTGGGCCTTTGTTTGGCTGAGTTACAGAGTCATGTTCCCGGAGCCCCATAGGAGTCAATGTAAGTGCTAGGGTTTGCCATAGGTAATAGGGATCATTAAGAACCCAGTTAATAACTGGGTTAGGGTTAGGGTTAGGGTTAGGTAATAGGGATCATTAAGAACCCAGTTAATAACTGCTCGTGTAATAACTTCTTAACCCTAAGTGTGAGAGACTTGAGACTTGAGCCATGCGTAGAGGGTGACGAGCCGGTCCGGGTGGTAGGGTTAGGGTTAGGTATAGGGATGAAAACCACTCAAAGTGAGTCTTTTTTGCTTTGATTTTGAATGAATTTTTCTAGGAACAACTGACATGAATGGTTGAGACATCTATGGATAGGTCTGGACTAGATCTATCCATACATGTGTGAACCATGTTGGTGTGATGTAAGGGGGAGGAGTTATTCCCAAAAAAAGCACTTTGAAGTGAGTCTTTTGTTAATAACTTTGTAACCCTAAGTGTGAGAGACTTGAGACTTGAGCCATGCGTAGAGGGTGACGAGCCGGTCCGGGTGGTAGGGTTAGGGTTAGGGTTTCTTGAAGTTTGGGTCAAAAGTTGGTCAATGTGACATTCTGGAAGTAGGGTTGTGTCAAGGCTAGGGTTGTGAGTGCGTGGTGTGAAAATCAGGACTGTGGGCCTTTGTTTGGCTGAGTTACAGAGTCATGTTCCCGGAGCCCCATAGGAGTCAATGTAAGTGTTAGGGCTTCCAGTAGGTAATAGGGATCATTAAGAACCCAGTTAATAACTGCTCGTGTAATAACTTTGTAACCCTAAGTGTGAGAGACTTGAGACTTGAGCCATGCGTAGAGGGTGACGAGCCGGTCCGGGTGGTAGGGGTAGGGTTAGGGTTTCTTGAAGTTTGGGTCAAAAGTTGGTCAATGTGACATTCTGGAAGTAGGGTTGTGTCAAGGTTAAGGGGTAAATGTGGTAATCGCAGGCCTGCGATTTGTAATAACTTTGCAACCCTAAGTGTGAGAGACTTGAGACTTGAGCCATGCGTAGGGTTAGGGTTAGGTATAGGGATAAAACCACTCAAAGTGCCTCTTTTTTGCTTTGAGATTGAATGAGTTTTTCTAGGAACAACTGACATGAATGGTTGAGACATCTATGGATAGGTCTGGACGAGATCTATCCATACATGTGTGAACCATGTTGGTGTGATGTAAGGGGGAGGAGTTATTCCCAAAAAAGGCACTTTGAAGTGAGTCTTTTGTTAATAACTTTGTAACCCTAAGTGTGAGAGACTTGAGACTTGAGCCATGCGTAGAGGGTGACGAGCCGGTCCGGGTGGTAGGGTTAGGGTTAGGGTTTCTTGAAGTTTTGGTCAAAAGTTGGTCAATGTGACATTCTGGAAGTAGGGTTGTGTCAAGGCTAGGGTTGTGAGTGCGTGGTGTGAAAATCAGGACTGTGGGCCTTTGTTTGGCTGAGTTACAGAGTCATGTTCCCGGAGCCCCATAGGAGTCAATGTAAGTGTTAGGGCTTCCAGTAGGGTTAGGTTAAGGGGTAAATGTGGTAATCGCAGGCCTGCGATTTTTAATAACTTTGTAACCCTAAGTGTGAGAGACTTGAGACTTGAGCCATGCGTAGAGGGTGACGAGCCGGTCCGGGTGGTAGGTATAGGGATGAAAACCACTCAAAGTGCCTCTTTTTGGGTTTGAGATTGAATGACTTTTTATAGGAACAACTGACATGAATGGTTGAGACATCTATGGATAGGTCTGGACGAGATCTATCCATACATATGTGAACCATGTTGTTGTGATGTAAGGGGGAGGAGTTATTCCAAAAAAAGGCACTTTGAAGTGAGTCTTTTGTTAATAACTTTGTAACCCTAAGTGTGAGAGACTTGAGACTTGAGCCATGCGTAGAGGGTGACGAGCCGGTCCGGGTGGTAGGGTTAGGGTTAGGGTTTCTTGAAGTTTTGGTCAAAAGTTGGTCAATGTGACATTCTGGAAGTAGGGTTGTGTCAAGGCTAGGGTTGTGAGTGCGTGGTGTGAAAATCAGGACTGTGGGCCTTTGTTTGGCTGAGTTACAGAGTCATGTTCCCGGAGCCCCATAGGAGTCAATGTAAGTGTTAGGGTTAGGTAATAGGGATCATTAAGAACCCAGTTAATAACTGCTCGTGTAATAACTTCTTAACCCTAAGTGTGAGAGACTTGAGACTTGAGCCATGCGTAGAGGGTGACGAGCCGGTCCGGGTGGTAGGGTTAGGGTTAGGGTTAGGTTAGGGTTAGGTTAGGTAATAGGGGTAAATGGGGTCCTGAGTCATTGACTCAAGCTCCAATAACTTTGTAACCCTAAGTGTGAGAGACTTGAGACTTGGGTTAGGGTTAGGGTTAGGTATAGGGATGAAAACCACTCAAAGTGCCTCTTTTTGGGTTTGAGATTGAATGACTTTTTATAGGAACAACTGACATGAATGGTTGAGACATCTATGGATAGGTCTGGACGAGATCTATCCATACATATGTGAACCATGTTGTTGTGATGTAAGGGGGAGGAGTTATTCCAAAAAAAGGCACTTTGAAGTGAGTCTTTTGTTAATAACTTTGTAACCCTAAGTGTGAGAGACTTGAGACTTGAGCCATGCGTAGAGGGTGACGAGCCGGTCCGGGTGGTAGGGTTAGGGTTAGGTATAGGGATGAAAACCACTCAAAGTGCCTCTTTTTGGGTTTGAGATTGAATGACTTTTTATAGGAACAACTGACATGAATGGTTGAGACATCTATGGATAGGTCTGGACGAGATCTATCCATACATATGTGAACCATGTTGTTGTGATGTAAGGGGGAGGAGTTATTCCAAAAAAAGGCACTTTGAAGTGAGTCTTTTGTTAATAACTTTGTAACCCTAAGTGTGAGAGACTTGAGACTTGAGCCATGCGTAGAGGGTGACGAGCCGGTCCGGGTGGTAGGGTTAGGGTTAGGGTTTCTTGAAGTTTTGGTCAAAAGTTGGTCAATGTGACATTCTGGAAGTAGGGTTGTGTCAAGGCTAGGGTTGTGAGTGCGTGGTGTGAAAATCAGGACTGTGGGCCTTTGTTTGGCTGAGTTACAGAGTCATGTTCCCGGAGCCCCATAGGAGTCAATGTAAGTGTTAGGGTTAGGTAATAGGGATCATTAAGAACCCAGTTAATAACTGCTCGTGTAATAACTTCTTAACCCTAAGTGTGAGAGACTTGAGACTTGAGCCATGCGTAGAGGGTGACGAGCCGGTCCGGGTGGTAGGGTTAGGGTTAGGGTTAGGTTAGGGTTAGGTTAGGTAATAGGGGTAAATGGGGTCCTGAGTCATTGACTCAAGCTCCAATAACTTTGTAACCCTAAGTGTGAGAGACTTGAGACTTGGGTTAGGGTTAGGGTTAGGTATAGGGATGAAAACCACTCAAAGTGCCTCTTTTTGGGTTTGAGATTGAATGACTTTTTATAGGAACAACTGACATGAATGGTTGAGACATCTATGGATAGGTCTGGACGAGATCTATCCATACATATGTGAACCATGTTGTTGTGATGTAAGGGGGAGGAGTTATTCCAAAAAAAGGCACTTTGAAGTGAGTCTTTTGTTAATAACTTTGTAACCCTAAGTGTGAGAGACTTGAGACTTGAGCCATGCGTAGAGGGTGACGAGCCGGTCCGGGTGGTAGGGTTAGGGTTAGGGTTTCTGGAAGTTTTGGTCAAAAGTTGGTCAATGTGACATTCTGGAAGTAGGGTTGTGTCAAGGCTAGGGTTGTGAGTGCGTGGTGTGAAAATCAGGACTGTGGGCCTTTGTTTGGCTGAGTTACAGAGTCATGTTCCCGGAGCCCCATAGGAGTCAATGTAAGTGTTAGGTAATAGGGGTAAATGGGGTCCTGAGTCATTGACTCAAGCTCCAATAACTTTGTAACCCTAAGTGTGAGAGACTTGAGACTTGAGCCATGCGTAGAGGGTGACGAGCCGGTCCGGGTGGTAGGGTTAGGGTTAGGGTTTCTTGAAGTTTTGGTCAAAAGTTGGTCAATGTGACATTCTGGAAGTAGGGTTGTGTCAAGGGTTAGGGTTAGGGTTAGGGGACAGGGTTAGGTTAGGGTTAGGGTTAGGGTTAGGGTTAGGGTTAGGGTTAGGGTTAGGGTTCGGTTAGGGTTAGGGTTAGGGTTAGGGTTAGGGTTAGGGTTAGGGTTAGGGTTAGGGTTAGGGTTAGGTTAGGTTAGGTTAGGTTAGGGTTAGGGTTAGGGTTAGGGTTAGGTTAGGGTTAGGGTTAGGGTTAGGGTTAGGTTAGGGTTAGGGTTAGGTTAGGGTTAGGTTAGGGTTAGGTTAGGGTTAGGGTTAGGGTTAGGGTTAGGGTTAGGGTTAGGGTTAGGGTTAGGGTTAGGGTTAGGGTTAGGGTTAGGGTTAGGGTTAGGTTAGGGTTAGGGTTAGGGTTAGGGTTAGGGTTAGGGTTAGGGTTAGGGTTAGGGTTAGGGTTAGGGTTAGGGTTAGGGTTAGGGTTAGGGTTAGGGTTAGGGTTAGGGTTAGGGTTAGGGTTAGGGTTAGGGTTAGGGTTAGGGTTAGGGTTAGGTTAGGGTTAGGGTTAGGGTTAGGGTTAGGGTTAGGGTTAGGGTTAGGGTTAGGGTTAGGGTTAGGGTTAGGGTTAGGGTTAGGGTTAGGGTTAGGGTTAGGGTTAGGGTTAGGGTTAGGGTTAGGGTTAGGGTTAGGGTTAGGGTTAGGGTTAGGGTTAGGGTTAGGGTTAGGGTTAGGGTTAGGGTTAGGGTTAGGGTTAGGGTTAGGGTTAGGGTTAGGGTTAGGGTTAGGGTTAGGGTTAGGGTTAGGTTAGGGTTAGGGTTAGGGTTAGGGTTAGGGTTAGGGTTAGGGTTAGGGTTAGGGTTAGGGTTAGGGTTAGGGTTAGGTTAGGGTTAGGGTTAGGGTTAGGGTTAGGGTTAGGGTTAGGGTTAGGGTTAGGGTTAGGGTTAGGGTTAGGGTTAGGGTTAGGGTTAGGGTTAGGGTTAGGGTTAGGGTTAGGGTTAGGGTTAGGGTTAGGGTTAGGGTTAGGGTTAGGGTTAGGGTTAGGGTTAGGGTTAGGGTTAGGGTTAGGGTTAGGGTTAGGGTTAGGGTTAGGGTTAGGGTTAGGGTTAGGGTTAGGGTTAGGGTTAGGGTTAGGGTTAGGGTTAGGTTAGGGTTAGGGTTAGGGTTAGGGTTAGGGTTAGGGTTAGGGTTAGGTTAGGGTTAGGGTTAGGGTTAGGGTTAGGGTTAGGGTTAGGGTTAGGGTTAGGGTTAGGGTTAGGGTTAGGGTTAGGGTTAGGGTTAGGGTTAGGGTTAGGGTTAGGGTTAGGGTTAGGGTTAGGGTTAGGGTTAGGGTTAGGGTTAGGGTTAGGGTTAGGGTTAGGGTTAGGGTTAGGGTTAGGGTTAGGGTTAGGGTTAGGGTTAGGGTTAGGGTTAGGGTTAGGTTAGGGTTAGGGTTAGGGTTAGGGTTAGGGTTAGGGTTAGGGTTAGGGTTAGGGTTAGGGTTAGGGTTAGGGTTAGGGTTAGGGTTAGGGTTAGGGTTAGGGTTAGGGTTAGGGTTAGGGTTAGGGTTAGGGTTAGGGTTAGGGTTAGGGTTAGGGTTAGGGTTAGGGTTAGGGTTAGGTTAGGGTTAGGGTTAGGGTTAGGGTTAGGGTTAGGGTTAGGGTTAGGGTTAGGGTTAGGGTTAGGGTTAGGGTTAGGGTTAGGGTTAGGGTTAGGGTTAGGGTTAGGGTTAGGGTTAGGGTTAGGGTTAGGGTTAGGGTTAGGGTTAGGGTTAGGGTTAGGGTTAGGGTTAGGGTTAGGGTTAGGGTTAGGGTTAGGGTTAGGGTTAGGGTTAGGGTTAGGGTTAGGGTTAGGGTTAGGGTTAGGGTTAGGGTTAGGGTTAGGGTTAGGGTTAGGGTTAGGGTTAGGGTTAGGGTTAGGGTTAGGGTTAGGGTTAGGGTTAGGGTTAGGGTTAGGGTTAGGGTTAGGTTAGGGTTAGGGTTAGGGTTAGGGTTAGGGTTAGGGTTAGGGTTAGGGTTAGGGTTAGGGTTAGGGTTAGGGTTAGGGTTAGGGTTAGGGTTAGGGTTAGGGTTAGGTTAGGGTTAGGGTTAGGGTTAGGGTTAGGGTTAGGGTTAGGGTTAGGTTAGGGTTAGGGTTAGGGTTAGGGTTAGGGTTAGGGTTAGGGTTAGGGTTAGGGTTAGGGTTAGGGTTAGGGTTAGGGTTAGGGTTAGGGTTAGGGTTAGGGTTAGGGTTAGGGTTAGGGTTAGGTTAGGGTTAGGGTTAGGGTTAGGGTTAGGGTTAGGGTTAGGGTTAGGGTTAGGGTTAGGGTTAGGGTTAGGGTTAGGGTTAGGGTTAGGGTTAGGTTAGGGTTAGGGTTAGGGTTAGGGTTAGGGTTAGGGTTAGGGTTAGGGTTAGGGTTAGGGTTAGGGTTAGGGTTAGGGTTAGGGTTAGGGTTAGGGTTAGGGTTAGGGTTAGGGTTAGGGTTAGGGTTAGGGTTAGGGTTAGGGTTAGGGTTAGGGTTAGGGTTAGGGTTAGGGTTAGGGTTAGGGTTAGGGTTAGGGTTAGGGTTAGGGTTAGGGTTAGGGTTAGGGTTAGGGTTAGGGTTAGGGTTAGGGTTAGGGTTAGGGTTAGGGTTAGGGTTAGGGTTAGGGTTAGGGTTAGGGTTAGGGTTAGGGTTAGGGTTAGGGTTAGGGTTAGGGTTAGGGTTAGGGTTAGGGTTAGGGTTAGGGTTAGGGTTAGGGTTAGGGTTAGGGTTAGGGTTAGGGTTAGGGTTAGGGTTAGGGTTAGGGTTAGGGTTAGGGTTAGGGTTAGGGTTAGGGTTAGGGTTAGGGTTAGGGTTAGGGTTAGGGTTAGGGTTAGGGTTAGGGTTAGGGTTAGGGTTAGGGTTAGGGTTAGGGTTAGGGTTAGGGTTAGGGTTAGGGTTAGGTTAGGGTTAGGGTTAGGGTTAGGGTTAGGGTTAGGGTTAGGGTTAGGGTTAGGGTTAGGGTTAGGGTTAGGGTTAGGGTTAGGGTTAGGGTTAGGGTTAGGGTTAGGGTTAGGGTTAGGGTTAGGGTTAGGGTTAGGGTTAGGGTTAGGGTTAGGGTTAGGGTTAGGGTTAGGGTTAGGGTTAGGGTTAGGGTTAGGGTTAGGGTTAGGGTTAGGGTTAGGGTTAGGGTTAGGGTTAGGGTTAGGGTTAGGGTTAGGGTTAGGGTTAGGGTTAGGGTTAGGGTTAGGGTTAGGGTTAGGGTTAGGGTTAGGGTTAGGGTTAGGGTTAGGGTTAGGGTTAGGGTTAGGGTTAGGGTTAGGGTTAGGGTTAGGGTTAGGGTTAGGGTTAGGGTTAGGGTTAGGGTTAGGGTTAGGGTTAGGGTTAGGGTTAGGTTAGGGTTAGGGTTAGGGTTAGGGTTAGGGTTAGGGTTAGGGTTAGGGTTAGGGTTAGGGTTAGGGTTAGGGTTAGGGTTAGGGTTAGGGTTAGGGTTAGGGTTAGGGTTAGGGTTAGGGTTAGGGTTAGGGTTAGGTTAGGGTTAGGGTTAGGGTTAGGGTTAGGGTTAGGGTTAGGGTTAGGGTTAGGGTTAGGGTTAGGGTTAGGGTTAGGGTTAGGGTTAGGGTTAGGGTTAGGGTTAGGGTTAGGGTTAGGGTTAGGGTTAGGGTTAGGGTTAGGGTTAGGGTTAGGGTTAGGGTTAGGGTTAGGGTTAGGTTAGGGTTAGGGTTAGGGTTAGGGTTAGGGTTAGGGTTAGGGTTAGGGTTAGGGTTAGGGTTAGGGTTAGGGTTAGGGTTAGGGTTAGGGTTAGGGTTAGGGTTAGGGTTAGGGTTAGGGTTAGGGTTAGGGTTAGGGTTAGGGTTAGGGTTAGGGTTAGGGTTAGGGTTAGGGTTAGGGTTAGGGTTAGGGTTAGGGTTAGGGTTAGGGTTAGGGTTAGGGTTAGGGTTAGGGTTAGGGTTAGGGTTAGGGTTAGGGTTAGGGTTAGGGTTAGGGTTAGGGTTAGGGTTAGGGTTAGGGTTAGGGTTAGGGTTAGGGTTAGGGTTAGGGTTAGGGTTAGGGTTAGGGTTAGGGTTAGGGTTAGGGTTAGGGTTAGGGTTAGGGTTAGGGTTAGGGTTAGGGTTAGGGTTAGGGTTAGGGTTAGGGTTAGGGTTAGGGTTAGGGTTAGGGTTAGGGTTATGGTTAGGGTTAGGGTTAGGGTTAGGGTTAGGGTTAGGGTTAGGGTTAGGGTTAGGGTTAGGGTTAGGGTTAGGGTTAGGGTTAGGGTTAGGTTAGGGTTAGGGTTAGGGTTAGGGTTAGGGTTAGGGTTAGGGTTAGGGTTAGGGTTAGGGTTAGGGTTAGGGTTAGGGTTAGGGTTAGGGTTAGGGTTAGGGTTAGGGTTAGGGTTAGGGTTAGGGTTAGGGTTAGGTTAGGGTTAGGGTTAGGGTTAGGGTTAGGGTTAGGGTTAGGGTTAGGGTTAGGGTTAGGGTTAGGGTTAGGGTTAGGGTTAGGGTTAGGGTTAGGGTTAGGGTTAGGGTTAGGGTTAGGGTTAGGGTTAGGGTTAGGGTTAGGGTTAGGGTTAGGGTTAGGGTTAGGGTTAGGGTTAGGGTTAGGGTTAGGGTTAGGGTTAGGGTTAGGGTTAGGGTTAGGGTTAGGGTTAGGGTTAGGGTTAGGGTTAGGGTTAGGGTTAGGGTTAGGGTTAGGGTTAGGGTTAGGGTTAGGGTTAGGGTTAGGGTTAGGGTTAGGGTTAGGGTTAGGGTTAGGGTTAGGGTTAGGGTTAGGGTTAGGGTTAGGTTAGGGTTAGGGTTAGGGTTAGGGTTAGGGTTAGGGTTAGGGTTAGGGTTAGGGTTAGGGTTAGGGTTAGGGTTAGGGTTAGGGTTAGGGTTAGGGTTAGGGTTAGGGTTAGGGTTAGGGTTAGGGTTAGGGTTAGGGTTAGGGTTAGGGTTAGGGTTAGGGTTAGGGTTAGGGTTAGGGTTAGGGTTAGGGTTAGGGTTAGGGTTAGGGTTAGGGTTAGGGTTAGGGTTAGGGTTAGGGTTAGGGTTAGGGTTAGGGTTAGGGTTAGGGTTAGGGTTAGGGTTAGGGTTAGGGTTAGGGTTAGGGTTAGGGTTAGGGTTAGGGTTAGGGTTAGGGTTAGGGTTAGGGTTAGGGTTAGGGTTAGGGTTAGGGTTAGGGTTAGGGTTAGGGTTAGGGTTAGGGTTAGGGTTAGGGTTAGGGTTAGGGTTAGGGTTAGGGTTAGGGTTAGGGTTAGGGTTAGGGTTAGGGTTAGGGTTAGGGTTAGGGTTAGGGTTAGGGTTAGGGTTAGGGTTAGGGTTAGGGTTAGGGTTAGGGTTAGGGTTAGGGTTAGGGTTAGGGTTAGGGTTAGGGTTAGGGTTAGGGTTAGGGTTAGGGTTAGGGTTAGGGTTAGGGTTAGGGTTAGGGTTAGGGTTAGGGTTAGGGTTAGGGTTAGGGTTAGGGTTAGGGTTAGGGTTAGGGTTAGGGTTAGGGTTAGGGTTAGGGTTAGGGTTAGGGTTAGGGTTAGGGTTAGGGTTAGGGTTAGGGTTAGGGTTAGGGTTAGGGTTAGGGTTAGGGTTAGGGTTAGGGTTAGGGTTAGGGTTAGGGTTAGGGTTAGGGTTAGGGTTAGGGTTAGGGTTAGGGTTAGGGTTAGGGTTAGGGTTAGGGTTAGGGTTAGGGTTAGGGTTAGGGTTAGGGTTAGGGTTAGGGTTAGGGTTAGGGTTAGGGTTAGGGTTAGGGTTAGGGTTAGGGTTAGGGTTAGGGTTAGGGTTAGGGTTAGGGTTAGGGTTAGGGTTAGGGTTAGGGTTAGGGTTAGGGTTAGGTTAGGGTTAGGGTTAGGGTTAGGGTTAGGGTTAGGGTTAGGGTTAGGGTTAGGGTTAGGGTTAG
>NW_021941307.1:0-32500 GCF_902148845.1 Salarias fasciatus
TCAGAGGGGCGGGTCATGGCAAGAAGGGGAGGAGTCAAACAGCAACTATATCACTGCTCCTCCTCTTCCTCTTACTGCTCCTCCTCTTCCTCCTCCTCCTCCTCTCACTGCTGCTCCTCCTCCTCCTCCTCCTCCTCCTCCTCCTCCTCCTCCTCTCACTGCTGCTCCTCCTCCTCCTCCTCCTCCTCCTCCTCCTCCTCCTCTCACTGCTGCTCCTCCTCCTCCTCCTCCTCCTCCTCCTCCTCCTCCTCCTCCTCCTCCTCCTCCTCCTCCTCCTCCTCCTCCTCCTCTCCCTCCTCCTCCTCCTCCTCCTCCTCCTCCTCCTCCTCCTCTCACTGCTGCTCCTCCTCCTCCTCCTCCTCCTCCTCCTCCTCCTCCTCTCACTGCTGCTCCTCCTCCTCCTCCTCCTCCTCTTCCTCTCACTGCTGCTCCTCTTCCTCCTCTTCCTCTCACTGCTGCTCCTCTTCCTCCTCCTCCTCTCACTGTCCCTCCTCGTCCAGAGAAGACAGTGGTGACTCCGTTGTGGGCGGGGACGTGTCTGAGGGGACGTGAGCGGGACTGCTTCAGCTCCGAGAGCAGTTCAGGACTGGATAGAGACAGACCAGCTGAAACCAGAACCAGAACTCGTCAAACCCTGACTCACCAGGAGATACAGTCCAGGAGACAGAGACCAGGAGACCAGGAGACAGAGACCAGGAGACACAGCTGGTCCTCCTGCTCTATCCTTGGCTCCGCCCCAGGAGGAGTTCAAAGCCTGTCTGGTGGAGCGGTTTGCATGTTCTCCCTCCTCCATCAGGAGGAGCAGCTCCAACCCAAAAACCAGCACCTGACTCACCTGGTCTGAGGTCCCAGGAGCCCCGGGCGCTCCCTGCTGTTCCTCCTGCTGCTGTTCCTGCTGTTCCTCCTCCTCCTCCTGCTGCTCCTCCTGCTGCTGTTCCTGCTGTTCCTCCTCCTCCTCCAGCTGTTCCTCCTCCTGCTGTTCCTCCTCCTCCTCCTGCTGTTCCTCCTCCTGCTGTTCCTGCTGTTCCTCCTCCTCCTGCTGTTCCTCCTGCTGCTGTTCCTGCTGTTCCTCCTCCTCCTCCTGCTGCTCCTCCTGCTGCTGTTCCTGCTGTTCCTCCTCCTCCTCCAGCTGTTCCTCCTCCTGCTGCTCCTCCTCCTGCTCCTCCTGCCGTTACTTCTCCTCCTGCTGCTCCTGATGATGATGATGAAGGCTCCATGATGGTGGAAGTGGGAGGAGCTGAAGAAAGGGGAGAGAGTAAAGTAGAGCCTGGAGGTCAAAGGTCAACCCTCTTGGGAACCCCGGTCTGTCCTCACTCCGCACCTCCTCACTGCGCCTCCTTCTGCTGTGACTGAAGGAGAAACTTCCTGCTTACCAGAGTCCAAGTTAATGTGTGATCCATGTTTACTGCTGGGTTGCCATGGTTACCAGAATGATCAGGAAGCCCCAGTCACACGGACTTTTACCTCCAACACACACACACACACACACACACACACACACACACACACACACGCACACACACTGAACTGTGCGTCGCGCTCTGCTCTCCATGTTGTAATTGGAGGTTCTGAGCACCAGGTGGCAGCAGCGAGTGGAGGGAGCCTGGCTCTGCAGGAAACCGGGTCAAGAAACGCAAACTAGTTTAAAACTGGATTACACTGGTTTAAAACTGGATCAAACTAGTTTGAAACTGGATTACACTGGTTTAAAACTGGATCAAACTAGTTTGAAACTGGATTACACTGGTTTAAAACTGGATCAAACTAGTTTGAAACTGGATTACACTGGTTTAAAACTGGCTCAAACTAGTTTAAAACTGGATTACAGTGGTGTAAAACTGGATCAAACTGGTTTAAAATTGGATTACAGTGGTGTAAAACTGGATCAAACTAATTTAAAACTGGATCAAACTAGTTTAAAACTGGATTACAGTGGTGTAAAACTGGATCAACCTAGTTTAGAACTGGATCAAACTAGTTTAAAACTGGATTACAGTGGTCTAAAACTGGATTACACTGGTTTAAAACTGGATCAAACTGGTTTAAAACTGGATCACAGTGGTGTAAAACTGGATTACACTGGTTTAAAACGGGATCAAACTAGTTTAAAACTGGGTTACAGTGGTATAAAACTGGATCAAACTGGTTTAAAACTGGATTACAGTGGTGTAAAACTGGATCAAACTAATTTAAAACTGGATCAAACTAGTTTAAAACTGGATTACAGTGGTGTAAAACTGGATTACACTGGTTTAAAACTGGATCAAACTAGTTTAAAACTGGATTACAGTGGTATAAAACTGAATCAAACTGGTTTAAAACTGGATTACAGTGGTGTAAAACTGGATCAAACTAATTTAAAACTGGATCAAACTAGTTTAAAACTGGATTACAGTGGTGTAAAACTGGATCAACCTAGTTTAGAACTGGATCAAACTAGTTTAAAACTGGATTACAGTGGTCTAAAACTGGATTACACTGGTTTAAAACTGGATCAAACTGGTTTAAAACTGGATTACAGTGGTGTAAAACTGGATTACACTGGTTTAAAACGGGATCAAACTAGTTTAAAACTGGGTTACAGTGGTATAAAACTGGATCAAACTGGTTTAAAACTGGATTACAGTGGTGTAAAACTGGATCAAACTAATTTAAAACTGGATCAAACTAGTTTAAAACTGGATTACAGTGGTGTAAAACTGGATTACACTGGTTTAAAACTGGATCAAACTAGTTTAAAACTGGATTACAGTGGTATAAAACTGAATCAAACTGGTTTAAAACTGGATTACAGTGATGTAAAACTGGATCAAACTGGTTTAAAACTGGATCAAACTAGTTTAAAACTGGATTACAGTGGTCTAAAACTGGATTACACTGGTTTAAAACTGGATCAAACTGGTTTAAAACTGGATTACAGTGGTGTAAAACTGGATTACACTGGTTTAAAACTGGATCAAACTGGTTTAAAACTGGATTACAGTGATGTAAAACTGGATCAAACTGGTTTAAAACTGGATCAAACTAGTTTAAAACTGGGTTACAGTGGTATAAAACTGGATCAAACTGGTTTAAAACTGGATTACAGTGGTGTAAAACTGGATCAAACTAATTTAAAACTGGATCAAACTAGTTTAAAACTGGATTACAGTGGTGTAAAACTGGATTACACTGGTTTAAAACTGGATCAAACTAGTTTAAAACTGGATTACAGTGGTATAAAACTGAATCAAACTGGTTTAAAACTGGATTACAGTGATGTAAAACTGGATCAAACTGGTTTAAAACTGGATCAAACTAGTTTAAAACTGGGTTACAGTGGTATAAAACTGGATCAAACTGGTTTAAAACTGGATTACAGTGATGTAAAACTGGATCAACTGGTTTAAAACTGGATTGCAGTGGTGTAAATCTGGATCAAACTGGTTTAAAACTGGATTACAGTGGTGTAAAACTGGATCAAACTAGTTTAAAACTGGTTTACATTGTTGTAAAACTGGATCAAACTAATTTAAAACTGGATCAAACTGGTTTAAAACTGGATTACAGTGGTGTAAAACTGGATCAAACTAGTTTAAAACTGGTTTACATTGTTGTAAAACTGGATCAAACTAATTTAAAACTGGATCAAACTGGTTTAAAACTGGATTACAGTGGTGTAAAACTGGATCAAACTAATTTAAAACTGGATCAAACTAGTTTAAAACTGGTTTAACTTGTTGTAAAACTGGATCAAAGGAGTTTAAAACTGGATCAAACTGGGCTTAGTGCTGGGCCCACTGCTGGACTACAGCATCCTGTACTGTGGAGGACTGATCCAGCCCTACAGGGACCGGGTCCTGAACCTGCTGATCCAGACCTACAGGGACCAGGTCCTGAACCTGCTGATCCAGCCCTACAGGGACCAGGTCCTGAACCCCCTCCCTGCTGATCCAGCCCTACAGGGACCAGGTCCTGAACCTGCTGATCCAGCCCTACAGGGACCAGGTCCTGAACCTGCTGATCCAGCCCTACAGGGACCAGGTCCTGAACCTGCTGATCCAGCCCTACAGGGACCAGGTCCTGAACCCCCTCCCTGCTGATCCAGCCCTACAGGGACCAGGTCCTGAACCCCCTCCCTGCTGATCCAGCCCTACAGGGACCAGGTCCTGAACCTGCTGATCCAGCCCTACAGGGACCAGGTCCTGAACCCCCTCCCTGCTGATCCAGCCCTACAGGGACCAGGTCCTGAACCTGCTGATCCAGCCCTACAGGGACCAGGTCCTGAACCTGCTGATCCAGCCCTACAGGGACCAGGGTTCTTACCCATAAAGCTTGCTGCACAGAACCAGAACTGCACTCTGCACAGCGGCTCCTCTCCAAAGCTGGTACCTATAAAAATCTACCGCAGGGAACAAGGCGTGGGACTCTGCGGTCCTCACCGCCACCAGAACAGCTGCCGCCCAGGACCGCACAGTCCAGAGAACCGAGGTGGAGACGAGGAAGCAGAAGGAAACGCAATGAAAGTCCTTTATTTGTCCCGCATGGGGAAACTGCAGGGTCGCAGCAGCAAGAAACGGAGAAAAATACAAAGCCCAACCACACAAGGAAAAGGTAAAGATCATTTGGATGTAAAATTAGATATAATTACATAACAGAAATATACTGACGACACAACTAATTATTACATTTAAATTAAATATCACGGAAATGCAAATCGAAGACAGATATAATGAAGTAATAGATAGAAGCTGACAGATATAAATCAAACATAACTTACATAAAGATCCAAGACAGATATAATGACATAAATAACAGATATAAAGATGTACATTAGCAGATACAAAGAGATCATTACGATATACGTTCAGGACGGGCAGATATGAACACTCAGGGCCGGCTCTAGGCATAGGCGAACTAGGCGGCCGCCTAGGGCGCCACGTCCCGAGGGGGGCGCCGCGGTCGTACAAGGGGCGCCACGACGCTCTGTGTTCCGTGTGGCCCGCCGTGCAGCGGTCCGACGCACCGCGCTCCTCGTCCTCGGCGCTGCCCGGCACTGATCGGTATTGTTCGGCATCGCTCCTCAGCGCGCCCCCCCCCCCCCGCTCAACAAATGTCGGGACCGCTCGAAAAACACGCTCCCAAGGGGCGCTCGTCTCGGGCTCGCCTAGGGCGCCTCTGAAGCCCGGGCCGGCCCTGTGAACACTACACTGATAACAGATATAAGTTCCATATAATTTAAATATACATTGAAGACAGAATTAAACATTTTTATCGAAGCTTCTTGAGAAGGTGGTTCTGTCTCGATTCAAATGTTTTTGCTTTCTCAAGACAGAACAGAGAAATTCCAGTCTGGCTTTAAATCCAACCACAGCACAGAGACAGCGCGTGTCAGGATTTTGAATGACCTGCTTCTAACACCGGGCTCTGGTCAGCTGCTGCTTCAGTCCTGTGAGCTCTGACAGCGGCCTTGATGCAGGCGGTCATGACACTTTATTGGCTCGGTTGGAGCATTCTGTTGGTGTCAAAGGTACGGCTCTACACTGGTTCAAATCCTACCTGCTAGAAGACCGTTTTCTGTGGTCTTTGGTCCTTTCTCATCAGACAAAACTCCTCTCACTTCCGGGGTGCCACAGGGCTCCGTCTTGGGCCCACTTTTGTTTTCTTTATATATGCTGCCCCTTGGATCAGTTTTTAGGAAGTATCAAATACCTTTTCATTGTTTTGCTGACGATTTCCACATCTATATGCCTGTGAGGCCTGAGCACAGCCGCCAGTCTCTCCAGCTGAGCCTCGCTGAAGTCAAACACGGGTTGAACTCAAACTTTCTTCATCTCAATGAAAGCAAAACAGATTTTATTGTGTGTGGTGACAGCCAGACAGCTGACTCCATCCCTGCCGCTCTTGGGATGCCGTCCTCAAACAGATGTCAATCAGTAAAAAATCTTGGAGTCACAATCGACGACTCATTGAAGTTTGACAAGCAAATCGGTTCAGTGGTGAAAACCAGCTTTTATCAACTCGGACTCCTGAGCAAAGTGAAGCCTGACCTGCCGTCAGACCAGCTGGAGAGAGTCGTCCGTGTCTTTATTCCGTCCAGACTGGATTACTGTAACTCGTTATGTTTTGGTGTGGACGCCTCCTCCGTCCGCCGGCGGCAGCGCTTCCTGACAGCACCAGGCGCTCGGAGCAGATTACTGCGGAGCTGCAGTCCTTCACTGGCTGCCAGTGGCTTTTAGGATTCCATTCAAAATGTTATTACTGGTTTTAAAGCTTTAAATGGGCTGGCCCCTGTATATATGAGTGAGTTATGGTCTGTCTATGCTCCGGTAAGAGCTCTGAGGTCATGTGACCAGCTGTTTCTAGCCTGTCCTCGGTCAGGACTGAAGACCAGGGGTGATAGGGCGTTTGCTGTGGCTGGGTCTGACCTGTGGACCAGTCTCCCTCTGAGCCTTCGCTGTGCTGCAGATGTTGAAGCTTTAAAGCGCTGCTGAAGACCCGCCTGTTGGCAGCGGCCTTCAACACCGGCCGAGCGTTCACTGTGATCCGCGTGTCTCCCCGTGATCTGTTAGAGTTGTATGTCATTGTTTTGTACAGCGCTTTGGGCAGTGGAAACTGTATTTTAAATGTGCTTCAGAGATAAACTTGACCTTGACCTTGACCTTGACCGACAGTGAGTGGTGGTGATTGCACATGAGGGGAGACACTTTGAGGAAGTCCGGTTCAGAGGCTTTGGAGTGTTTTCATCCTGAACTCTCACCTTTCTACATCTTCTACAATAAACACAAAATACATCGTGGAAAGGCAGCGATCAGCGTCCAGGAATCACGGCTGCCAACCCTCCGGGGCGCGCTCAGCTTTTCGGTTATGGCACAGTAACGCCGGGAACGCGCTGGACGCGGAGGCGTTCGCTTGGCTGTTCGCGCCGGAGGCGTGTCTGCTGCCTGCCTCGCCGCCGGCCACAGCGGCTGCTCGGTGCTGCTCTGGCGCTCTGCAGCGTGGATGTGTGTTCTGGTGACCTGTGGAGAGACTCTCCTCCTGGCCCCTTTTTTCTGTATCACACGAATCTCTGTCACTGTGTGTGTGTGTGTGTGTGTGTGTGTGTGTGTGTGTGTGTGTCCATCTCTCTCGTGATTAGACCCGGTGACAGATGGAATAGCAACACCGTAACTAATCGTCATTCAATTCATTTTATTGTGAAAACCGACCGGATTCTCTTGCCTTGTCTGTTTCCGACTTCCTGTCTGGTCCGACCTGCTGGATCCGGCTTGACAGTCGGCGCTCTCGCCGCTCACGTGAAAACTAGAAGGAAGCGTAGCGGGCGCTGCAGAGCGAGCCGCGGCGCCCTGCGCGTGGTGTGCAGCAGTCACATGGGAGGCATCAGCTTCCGCGTCCGGTGCGCTCGGGCCGGAATGGAATCAAACCAGTCGGGGATTTGGACACAAACAGTGTTTTCTCATCCTTTGCACAACTAGTGGCCAAATACAACCTGCCAAACCAACACCTTTCTCATTTTTTCCAGGTCAGGGGTTATGTGAAAAAATGATTTCCGCAGTCTCCAAATCGCCCGCCTGAATCTTTGGTGGATCCCTCCTGACTGTGAGCCCTGTGCCACAGGGTGCATCGACTCGTTACAGTTCCATGTGGTCAGCTGCTGCGTCTCCGCTCACTGCTTCCAAACCGCCGGGGAAAGCTCAATAAAACGTCTTGATGTAACCTTGACCGAGCAGCAGGGGTTCTGCAGCATCTCCAGCTCCCCTGTCCTCCGCCACCGGCTGACCCAACGCCAGGTTCTGTACAGAGTCCATTACTCCAACGCCAGACCAGCTCGACTCTTCCGCTCTGTGAGCGACGCCTGCTGTCGGTGTCGCTCGTCCCCGGCTGACCACGTTCACATGTTCTGCTCATGTCCTGAGGCCCACAGCTGGACCAGGACTCCCAGCCCTCTGCCTGCCATCTCCAGCATCTCTGCCTCCACAGGTCTGCCCGAGCTGCTGGAGCTCGTTCTCTCATTAAGCTGCTGGAGCTCGTTCTCTCATTAAGCTGCTGGAACTCGTTCTCTCATTAAGCTGCTGGAGCTCGTTCTCTCATTAAGCTGCTGGAGCTCGTTCTCTCATTAAGCTGCTGGAGCTCGTTCTCTCATTAAGCTGCTGGAGCTCGTTCTCTCATTAAGCTGCTGGAGCTCGTTCTCTCATTAAGCTGCTGGAGCTCGTTCTCTCATTAAGCTGGTGGAGCTCGTTCTCTCATTAAGCTGCTGGAGCTCGTTCTCTCATTAAGATGGTGGAGCTCGTTCTCTCATTAAGCTGCTGGAGCTCGTTCTCTCATTAAGGTGGTGGAGCTCGTTCTCTCATTAAGCTGCTGGAACTCGTTCTCTCATTAAGATGGTGGAGCTCGTTCTCTCATTAAGCTGCTGGAGCTCGTTCTCTCATTAAGGTGGTGGAGCTCGTTCTCTCATTAAGCTGCTGGAGCTCGTTCTCTCATTAAGGTGGTGGAGCTCGTTCTCTCATTAAGGTGGTGGAGCTCGTTCTCTCATTAAGCTGCTGGAGCTCGTTCTCTCATTAAGCTGCTGGAGCTCGTTCTCTCATTAAGCTGCTGGAGCTCGTTCTCTCATTAAGGTGGTGGAGCTCGTTCTCTCATTAAGCTGCTGGAGCTCGTTCTCTCATTAAGGTGGTGGAGCTCGTTCTCTCATTAAGGTGGTGGAGCTCGTTCTCTCATTAAGCTGCTGGAGCTCGTTCTCTCATTAAGCTGGTGGAGCTCGTTCTCTCATTAAGCTGCTGGAGCTCGTTCTCTCATTAAGATGGTGGAGCTCGTTCTCTCATTAAGGTGGTGGAGCTCGTTCTCTCATTAAGCTGCTGGAGCTCGTTCTCTCATTAAGCTGCTGGAGCTCGTTCTCTCATTAAGCTGCTGGAGCTCGTTCTCTCATTAAGCTGCTGGAGCTCGTTCTCTCATTAAGCTGCTGGAGCTCGTTCTCTCATTAAGGTGGTGGAGCTCGTTCTCTCATTAAGCTGCTGGAGCTCGTTCTCTCATTAAGGTGGTGGAGCTCGTTCTCTCATTAAGGTGGTGGAGCTCGTTCTCTCATTAAGCTGCTGGAGCTCGTTCTCTCATTAAGCTGCTGGAGCTCGTTCTCTCATTAAGGTGGTGGAGCTCGTTCTCTCATTAAGCTGCTGGAGCTCGTTCTCTCATTAAGGTGGTGGAGCTCGTTCTCTCATTAAGGTGGTGGAGCTCGTTCTCTCATTAAGCTGCTGGAGCTCGTTCTCTCATTAAGCTGCTGGAGCTCGTTCTCTCATTTGAAGGCTTTTGTCCCGCGGCTGATTCTGCTGAAGTGGAAGCGTCGCCGCCCTCCTCCTCATGTCCGCTGGCTTCGGGAGGTTTTGTGTCATCTGAAGCTTGAAAAGCTCAGATTGTCTCTCAGGGGCTCTCTGCACTTGTTTCTTGTCAAATGGGACCGTTTCCTCAAACCTGCAGAGTCCCGTGACTTTAGGGAAGGGTCCGTGATGGAACACAGACATTGTTTTGTCCCCCCTCCCCCCGTTTAGTTCTTTATTTTTATTTATGTTGTTTTCTTTTTCTCTTTTCCTTTTTGTAGTATATCTCGGTCCTCAGTTGGTTGTGTGTGTGTGTGTGTGTGTGTGTGTGTGTGTGTGTGTGTGTGTGTGTGTGTGTGTGTGTTCTTGTATTTCTATCCTTGTCGGGGCCAAATGTCCCCACAAGGATAGCAAAACGTGGAACGACGTGCCTTGTGGGACCTTTTTCTGGTCCTCAGTAGGAGAAACAGTGTTTTCTTGACCATGTTGTTGTTACTGAAAAAAGTCAAAGGTCAAAAACATTTCTTTAGGGTTAGGCTTTGTTGTGGTGTGGGTTAGGGTTAGGGTAAGGGTCAGGGTTAGGGGCTAGACATGAATGGGAGTCAATGGACGGTCCCCACAAGGATAGAAATACGAGACTGTGTGTGTGTGTGTGTGTGTGTGTGTGTCCTGGGTGTGGGTTTGTGGGTGGTCTTTTGCATTCTGACGATGTTGTGCTGCAGCCAGGCGCGGTGTCCCCGGACGGCTGGGTTTACTGTTCAAAGTTTAAAAATGTTCTAGAAATAAAGTGGGGAAAGAAAAAAAATAACAGCACATAAAACCACCGGTGTAAAAAATAAAAGCAAAGGGAGCAATGAAACACACCCCGGAACAAAACGCGACAGCGTCGTTGTCTCTGCGCTACAAACACCCACCGTCACCTGTGGACGGAATCGTTCTTCTGTCGATACACTTCAGATTGTTCTCAATTAAACGGTAAATTGACACAAAACATGTTTTGTGCTTCGCCGTGGCCTCATCTGACGCCCGAGCCCGAACCGCCCGGGTCCACAGAGTCCCAGCTGCCTGCAGTGACTCCCGTTGGCCTGGCGCCCCATACACACCATTTTCAGGATGTTGCGCTCGTGATTGCGCACAATGGCGTGGCTGGCTCTGCTGGAGGAGTGCGGCGGCGGCGGCGGCGGCGGCGGCTGCGGCGGCGGCGGCGGCCTCAGGAGGGAGAGAGTGTTTCGGGATCGGGAGGACCTGCTGGGCCGCCATGACGAGTGGCTCCTCAGCCGCTTCCGGCTGCCCAGAGCCCTTCTGGCGGAGCTGTGCGAGGACTTGGCCCCGGCGCTCCGGCGGCCGACGCGCCGTAACGACGCCATCTCCGTGGCAACGCAGGTCCTCACAACGCTGGGCTTCCTGGCTGCTGGCGCATTCCGCAGGGAGACGGCAGGCAGGTGAGGATTCTGCACGTCGTCGCACAGGACCTCCAGATATCTCAGACGTTTGGTTTCTGTAGGTCTGGAATCTCCCAGCGTGCCTCTCTGCCTCCGTGCCCGCTGTGCTCGACGGCACCATTCGGAGCGCAGGAGATTCATCCGGGTCCCCGACACCGTGGAGGAGCAGGCCATGATAAGAGGCGGTTCGCAGCGCCGTCCGGTTTCCCCGGTGACCGGCGCTGCAGACCGCACTCCTGCTGCAGCACGGACTGCTGCTGGCAACAGCTGGCGTCTGAGCAGACAACGTGCACACAGCGCACGAGCAGATCGTCAGCGACGCACACACGCTTCACCAATGTTGTGGCGCGTCGGCCTGGCTCCGCCCCCGACTCGCTCGTCGCCTCGCACAGCAGCGTGGGGAGGAGGCTGCTGGGTGAGTCGCTCCCACAATGCCGTGCTCATTTCTTAAGTGCTACTATTCATTGGAATGTGTGTTCAGGAGACGGCGGGCATCCTGTCGGGGAACGGCTCCGACTCCCGTTACGGACCCCCAAACCCCACAAGAGGCCCGCTTCAACGCCGTGCACGTGCGTGCGCGCAGTGCGGCGGAGCGCGCCGTCGGCCTGGCGCTGCCTGGACGCCTCCGGGGGGAAGGCGATGAAGCTACAGTACATCAAAACCTCGTCAACACATCAGCCCGGTCCTCCACCAGATCCACCAGCTCCACCAGCTCCCCAGATCAATCGGATCCACCAGATCCATTGGATCCACCAGCTCCCCAGATCCATCGGATCCACCAGATCCACCGGATCCACCGGATCCACCAGATCCCTGGATCCACCAGCTCCACTGGATCCACCAGCTCCCTGGATCCACCAGCTCCACCGGATCCACCAGCTCCCCGGATCCACCAGCTCCACCAGCTCCACCGGATCCACCAGCTCCCCGGATCCACCAGCTCCACTGGATCCACCAGCACCACCGGATCCGCAGGATCCACCGGATCCACCAGCTCCCCCGGATCCACTGGATCCACCAGCTCCCCTGGATCCACCAGATCCACTGGATCCACCAGCTCCACCCCCTCAGACCTGCTCCACCCTCACCCTCCATCACCTGGCCCCCCTCCCTCACAGACCTGCTCCACCCTCCATCACCTGGCCCTCCACCCCTCACAGACCTGCTCCACCCTCCATCACCTGGCCCTCCACCCCCACAGAACTGCTCCACCCTCCATCACCTGGCCCTCCACCCCTCACAGACCTGCTCCACCCTCCATCACCTGGCCCTCCACCCCCCACAGACCTGCTCCACCCTCCATCACCTGGCCCTCCACCCCCCACAGACCTGCTCCACCCTCCATCACCTGGCCCCCCCCCCCACAGACCTGCTCCACCCTCCATCTCCTCACCTCCACCCTGCTGTCCCTGCCGGGTGGGACCAGGCTCTGAACCTGGGGAGACAGAGCCTCCTCCATCGCCCCCCCACCCTCTGGAACTCACTGCCCCCACCTCTTCGTGACTGCTCCGACCCCCACCTTCAAGAAAGAACTCAAAGCCCCCCTGTCCAGAACAGCTTCTCATGTTTAATGTTTTAACTGCTGATTCTTTGCTGCTGTTTTTAGTTTCTGTTGCTGTGAAGCGACTTTCAGTACCTTGAAAAGCGCTGTATGAATGAAATGTATTATTATTGTTATTATTATTATTATTATCACCCAGCAAAGGTCTCCAAAATAATCCTGGCCAGTGCCGAGCCCCCCCCCCTGACTGTAATACGACTGTAGTAACAAAGCCTGGCTGTCAGCTGCCTGTGTGTCTTTGGGAGGTGAACATTTTCACGGTGATGCTTCAGGCTACGCTGCAGCGACATGTAACAGCCACAAGTCTGAGACCCTTCTGGGTTTGTTTGATAAGAACAGTCCGGTCTCTTTCCCGGTGTGTCGCAAACTGCTCTGTGACGAGAGTCTGCATGTTCCCCGTCCGTCTGCTGGATCTCCGGTCAGAATCCTGCAGTCGCACTGGCTTTGTCCTCACTCTGGCCGGGTTCTTCTGCTCTGGCCGGGTTCTTCTGCTCTGGCCGGGTTCTTTCTGCTCTGTTCAGGTTCTTCTGCTCTGGCCGGGTTCTTCTGCTCTGGGCGGGTTCTTCTGCTCTGGGCGGGTTCTTCTGCTCTGGCCGGGTTCTTTCTGCTCTGTTCAGGTTCTTTGTCGTCACCGTCTCAGTGCTAGGCTCTTCACCTTTGACCTCTGGGACATCCCCTTTGACGCTGTGCCCTGACGTATCCTGTCCATCCTTGTCCTGCACCCCAGGGTGCAGATCTGAGTCCGGACATTCGATGCATGATCCCCGTGTCGGCGCCTCTCTCCGTCTTGTTTGTGAACTTCACCACGCTGCTCTGATCTTCTCAGGTCTTCTCAGGTCTTCTCAGGTCTTCTCAGGGTCTTCTCAGGTCTTCTCAGGGTCTTCTCAGGTCTTCTCAGGGTCTTCTCAGGTCTTCTCAGGTCTTCTCAGGTCTTCTCAGGGTCTTCTCAGGTCTTCTCAGGTCTTCTCAGGTCTTCTCAGGGTCTTCTCAGGTCTTCTCAGGGTCTTCTCAGGTCTTCTCAGGGTCTTCTCAGGTCTTCTCAGGGTCTTCTCAGGTCTTCTCAGGTCTTCTCAGGGTCTTCTCAGGGTCTTCTCAGGTCTTCTCAGGTCTTCTCAGGGTCTTCTCAGGTCTTCTCAGGGTCTTCTCAGGTCTTCTCAGGTCTTCTCAGGGTCTTCTCAGGGTCTTCTCAGGGTCTTCTCAGGTCTTCTCAGGTCTTCTCAGGTCTTCTCAGGTCTTCTCAGGGTCTTCTCAGGTCTTCTCAGGTCTTCTCAGGGTCTTCTCAGGGTCTTCTCAGGTCTTCTCAGGTCTTCTCAGGTCTTCTCAGGTCTTCTCAGGGTCTTCTCAGGTCTTCTCAGGTCTTCTCAGGTCTTCTCAGGTCTTCTCAGGGTCTTCTCAGGACTTCTCAGGGTCTTCTCAGGGTCTTCTCAGGTCTTCTCAGGGTCTTCTCAGGTCTTCTCAGGTCTTCTCAGGGTCTTCTCAGGGTCTTCTCAGGTCTTCTCAGGGTCTTCTCAGGTCTTCTCAGGGTCTTCTCAGGGTCTTCTCAGGTCTTCTCAGGGTCTTCTCAGGTCTTCTCAGGTCTTCTCAGGGTCTTCTCAGGTCTTCTCAGGTCTTCTCAGGTCTTCTCAGGTCTTCTCAGGGTCTTCTCAGGTCTTCTCAGGTCTTCTCAGGTCTTCTCAGGTCTTCTCAGGGTCTTCTCAGGTCTTCTCAGGGTCTTCTCAGGGTCTTCTCAGGTCTTCTCAGGGTCTTCTCAGGTCTTCTCAGGTCTTCTCAGGGTCTTCTCAGGGTCTTCTCAGGTCTTCTCAGGGTCTTCTCAGGTCTTCTCAGGGTCTTCTCAGGGTCTTCTCAGGTCTTCTCAGGGTCTTCTCAGGTCTTCTCAGGGTCTTCTCAGGTCTTCTCAGGGTCTTCTCAGGGTCTTCTCAGGTCTTCTCAGGGTCTTCTCAGGTCTTCTCAGGGTCTTCTCAGGTCTTCTCAGGTCTTCTCAGGTCTTCTCAGGTCTTCTCAGGGTCTTCTCAGGGTCTTCTCAGGTCTTCTCAGGTCTTCTCAGGTCTTCTCAGGTCTTCTCAGGGTCTTCTCAGGGTCTTCTCAGGTCTTCTCAGGGTCTTCTCAGGTCTTCTCAGGGTCTTCTCAGGTCTTCTCAGGTCTTCTCAGGTCTTCTCAGGTCTTCTCAGGGTCTTCTCAGGTCTTCTCAGGTCTTCTCAGGGTCTTCTCAGGGTCTTCTCAGGTCTTCTCAGGGTCTTCTCAGGTCTTCTCAGGGTCTTCTCAGGTCTTCTCAGGTCTTCTCAGGGTCTTCTCAGGTCTTCTCAGGGTCTTCTCAGGTCTTCTCAGGTCTTCTCAGGGTCTTCTCAGGGTCTTCTCAGGGTCTTCTCAGGTCTTCTCAGGTCTTCTCAGGGTCTTCTCAGGTCTTCTCAGGGTCTTCTCAGGTCTTCTCAGGGTCTTCTCAGGGTCTTCTCAGGTCTTCTCAGGTCTTCTCAGGGTCTTCTCAGGGTCTTCTCAGGGTCTTCTCAGGGTCTTCTCAGGTCTTCTCAGGTCTTCTCAGGGTCTTCTCAGGTCTTCTCAGGGTCTTCTCAGGTCTTCTCAGGGTCTTCTCAGTCTTCTCAGGGTCTTCTCAGGGTCTTCTCAGGGTCTTCTCAGGTCTTCTCAGGGTCTTCTCAGGTCTTCTCAGGGTCTTCTCAGGGTCTTCTCAGGTCTTCTCAGGGTCTTCTCAGGTCTTCTCAGGGTCTTCTCAGGTCTTCTCAGGGTCTTCTCAGGGTCTTCTCAGGTCTTCTCAGGGTCTTCTCAGGTCTTCTCAGGGTCTTCTCAGGTCTTCTCAGGTCTTCTCAGGGTCTTCTCAGGGTCTTCTCAGGGTCTTCTCAGGACTTCTCAGGTCTTCTCAGGGTCTTCTCAGGTCTTCTCAGGTCTTCTCAGGGTCTTCTCAGGTCTTCTCAGGTCTTCTCAGGTCTTCTCAGGTCTTCTCAGGTCTTCTCAGGTCTTCTCAGGTCTTCTCAGGTCTTCTCAGGGTCTTCTCAGGGTCTTCTCAGGTCTTCTCAGGGTCTTCTCAGGTCTTCTCAGGTCTTCTCAGGTCTTCTCAGGGTCTTCTCAGGTCTTCTCAGGGTCTTCTCAGGACTTCTCAGGTCTTCTCAGGGTCTTCTCAGGTCTTCTCAGGTCTTCTCAGGGTCTTCTCAGGTCTTCTCAGGTCTTCTCAGGTCTTCTCAGGTCTTCTCAGGTCTTCTCAGGTCTTCTCAGGGTCTTCTCAGGGTCTTCTCAGGGTCTTCTCAGGTCTTCTCAGGGTCTTCTCAGGTCTTCTCAGGGTCTTCTCAGGTCTTCTCAGGGTCTTCTCAGGTCTTCTCAGGGTCTTCTCAGGGTCTTCTCAGGTCTTCTCAGGGTCTTCTCAGGTCTTCTCAGGGTCTTCTCAGGTCTTCTCAGGGTCTTCTCAGGGTCTTCTCAGGTCTTCTCAGGGTCTTCTCAGGTCTTCTCAGGGTCTTCTCAGGTCTTCTCAGGTCTTCTCAGGGTCTTCTCAGGGTCTTCTCAGGGTCTTCTCAGGACTTCTCAGGTCTTCTCAGGGTCTTCTCAGGTCTTCTCAGGTCTTCTCAGGGTCTTCTCAGGTCTTCTCAGGTCTTCTCAGGTCTTCTCAGGTCTTCTCAGGGTCTTCTCAGGGTCTTCTCAGGGTCTTCTCAGGACTTCTCAGGTCTTCTCAGGGTCTTCTCAGGTCTTCTCAGGTCTTCTCAGGGTCTTCTCAGGTCTTCTCAGGTCTTCTCAGGTCTTCTCAGGTCTTCTCAGGTCTTCTCAGGGCTGTTCCTGCCGGTCCAGAGAACAGACCCTGTTCACACCTGGGATCCAGCTTCCCTTGTTCTTGTGTGCAGGCGTAACACACGGACCCAAATTTCTGGAGTTGGACATGTCTCCTCTCTTGAGCTGTTTTCTGTGTGCGGTTGTAGCCGCTGTTTGTCACCCAGGCGGCTGTTGGTACAGTCGGTCTGGCAGCTTGCCGTCTCACAGCAGACACCTGGCGTTTCACGGAGGCTTCGCCGGCCTCTCTCTGCTGGACCAAGCTGGTGCAGTGAGGTGCAGATGTGGCCAGGTGGAGTGGTTCTTACATCATACATTAGAATTACTGTAAATAACACTAGAAAGTTGCTAAAATTGGAGACTTTTATATTTACAAGAGAGACCAGCGTCCTCAAGGTCATCCTGCACAGATAGAAGGTCGCAGACTGGTTGGACTGATGGACCGGAAACAGACATCAAAATAGACTTTGCTTTATTTAATTTTAGCATTTTAGCATTCATTTATGATGCAAATATTTTCCTTTTAAAAGATGCATTTCCATTCACACACTCATCCATTCAATTAAAATAAAGTTACAAGATGGAACCTGCGTGCCTGGAAACTAAACCGCATTGAAATGTGTCCTCCTACAGCAGCAGCAGCAGCGGAAACCAGTCCTGGAAGGAAAAGGCCCGCCTCCGCGACCCTAAAATATTATAATTGGAATTTAGTTTGAGCCTAATTTGATTAATTAAGATGGAGAGGAATACTGAACTTACCCAGAACCTCCAGGGCAAATCTCGCCAGATCCGCAGTGGCGGATGAACTGCCACCCGACGTGGGGATCCACACAGCAAACCGTGGTAGATCCCAAAATATTACCGAATTTAGCACAGAAGCCCATACTGACAGGACAGGTGCGCTGATGCTCCTGAGAGAACAGGACGGGAGCGCTCAATGTGAACTGCAGCGGCACCACGAACACGCACGGATCAGAGGCGAGGCCAGTATTTTCTGAATGAAGCAGGTAGTAATCGCTCACCCCGCCAGAGACGGCGTTCGGATCACCGACCGTGTGAACTCAAGAGCGGCGGAGAAGCAAGTTGAACTCGTCTTCAGCTGAACCGAGGGCTCCTCGCCAGCCTCCGTGCTGCTGCAGCGCTGCTTGGACTGGAGGCGTGTCCTCAGATAGTCGATGATTCGACGATTCGTTGGAAGGGGCCTGATTCGACGGCCAATCACGCAGTCGAAGCATCGAAAAAATGTGGTTATGAAACGAGGACCATTCCATCACAGCTGTACGGGGGGCTGAAGGACTGATTCTACATAGAATTACTTGTTTTTTCCAAATAAACATGATATAAAGCCTATTTGATATACATGTTAGCCTATCAAATACACTGTGGAAAAATTTACTTAACTTGTACTTTTATTCAATATTCTATCTGTTTAGTGTTTGTGAATCAACCACCATGGTGAGTGGCACAGTCCCATTTTGCTCAGAGCTCCGTCACAGAGCAGCGTCTCGGTGGTGATTTGGCTGAACTTTAAAAGGCTCAAAATGTCAGGAATAAAACAGAACTTCAGACCAAGTCAAAGATGATCCAAAAAAAGTCAAATGCAGATTGTGTCCTTTCATCTCACTTCACAACAACATGGCTTTCCACCTGAAACGGGTCAGTAGCCAGATAACTGGGCTAATAAAAGACGGTTCTGTTACTCAATTCTCATTTTTAATGCTGATGCTTTTATTTCGTTTAATTGTAATATTTTAGGTTATTATTATATTATTATTTTTATTTATCTAAAAGGTTAATTCTATTTAATTTAGTGTTTGTTTTTGCATGGATGTTGGGCTGAAACGGACCGACACAGTGCAATTAAGCCTTTCATTTAATTTGAGCAGATAATGTGAGAAACTGTTTAGCCAAACAATGTGAGCTTATCTGCAGAGATTATAGATATAAATAAATAACATGCTTTAGCCCGTTTGTTAGCAGAGGGTTTGGTTCTGCTCATTTGATGTTTAGAGTCACCGACACTTTGTTCCAGTCTGTGTTTCAGTGTGTAGGGAAAAAATAAGTGTTGTTTTACCTGCCTGCACTGCTTTTTATTCATTTATTTATTTATTTATTGTTATTATTCTTAGTGCAGTCAGGGCTGGCTGTAGGCATAGGCGCCCGACGCTCCGTGTACCTTGTGAGCGCCGCTCTGCACTGTGCTGCGCTGCTCCGACGCCCCGTGTAGGCATGCCCCCCCCCCCCCCCCCCCCCCCCCCCCCCCCCCCCCCCCCCCCCCCGCTCCCCCTGCTCCGCCAAACAAGTTGACAGATTCGACTATCAGTCGACTGTTGGCAGAATCGGACGAATCAGATTCGACTCTGGACATTCTTAGTGGGGGAGCCTCTACTGGACTGACAAACGCCAGAGAGACGCTCAGGTGAGTCGAGTCTGCAATTAAAACTCCGGCGTGGCGCGAGGTGCCGCCCAGCGTGCGCGTGCATGTGAGAGTGCACGCCTGTGCACCACTACACAGACGTCTCCCGCTTCATTTTATTTTTGGCGAGCAGTGTTTTGAGCTCCGTGCTCGTAAACTCAGCACCGTTGTCCGAACGGATACATTTTCCTTTTCCTGGTGCTGAATCTGCCAAGCAGCTCTCCGTGGCCTCCAGACCTGAGAGGAGACACTGCCACGGCACCTGAACAACCATCTGTGAAAGACACGGCGTATTTGTGGCCTTCTGGACCCGGGGGTCTGGCGGGGCCGGCTAAACCGGTGTGAAGCGGCTGTAAAGGCTCCGTGGCCTTTCTGCCTCCCTGTTCCGTCTGGGTGGGTTTCCGTTGTGCGGACTTCACACAGCTCTGCGGCCTGGCGGCGCTGCCCCTTCTTTCCATCCCTGTTGCCACGCCCGGGAGCTTCTGTACATCAGCACGGCGACGCCGACCCAAAACTTCGTGGCCGGTCTGCGCGTCACGGCACACACTGCATGTTTCAACGTTTTTCTCAACAGTAAAACAGATTCCCGTTTCCATAAAAGCCAAAGCTGGTCCCCTTGTTGGTGATCATGTTCCCCTTGACAGAAGTCACTCGCTCGTCCATTCGCTGCTCTCGCCACCGAGCAGATGTCGTGTGGACACGTGGGCGTAAACAGTGCACGCTGCAGCGGCGCTCCATGTTCCCGCCCTCAGCGCCGAGCAGGCGGCCCAGCGCCGCCCCTCTGCGTTGAGCCATTCCATCTGCCGGCTCGACCGAACGGGCGTCGGGCTGGAATGTGTTGTCGAAGCTTGTGGATTTGGCAAGATCGTTCACAATGTGGGAAGTCGCTCCATCGTCGACCATCACCCGGGGGAGGGCGACGCGGCCTAAGATTTACATCACGGGATAATGTGAAACTCACACGGTAGACGGTACAGATCACGATAACAGCCAAAACTTCCGCAGGAATTTTCTAGTTTGATATATGAATTTCAGCATAACAGTCGTGTAATGGTTACCATGGTTACCACGGCACATGGTGAAACAAGGAAGCAGGAAGTGGTTTTTAAACTATTAAATAACAGAAGTCAAGTAACTTTGAACCCAAACCAGGTCCAGATTACAGGTCAGGGGTCGGCTACTTGATTTGGCATCTGGCCAATTTTTTTTGACTGATCCCCGTTCATCGGTGGCTAACAGCTAAGCTAGCAGCTGACTGAGGCTCCGGTAGCGTCTATCAGCTGCTACTTTTACGAAGCGTCCCTGAAGGCAGCAGGATGCAGGTAGTTCTCTGGATCAGAGGGTTCCAGGTGTTCCACAGGTAATGGAGGCGGTTCAGGAGGAGCTGGATGCTGACAGGTTAGTGGGCGGAGTCACTGCCTCCATGAAGCAGCTGCCTCAGATTCTCTAAATCCTCTGGCGGCCAGACATCAGTGTTCTGCGGCGGGCCGCCAGTTACCGATCGCCGGTATAGATGTTGCACCGATGTTTTCCAGGAGCTCTTCCTCTGTCTGCTCTCTGCTCGCCGCCATCGCTGTTGTTGTGTACGACTTTGTGGAACGGGCATCTAAAACGTTGCATTACTGCCACCTGGAGGACGTAATGTGCTATTGCGGTTGGGCGGTAAGACCAAAATCCCTGCCGTGGGCCAGATTTATATCACATGTGGTTTATACCGTTTATGCCGCCCAGCCCTACACGATGCCTTGCTCCTCGGCTTTGGTTGATGGCTTCCCGCTGGCTGCACGTCTGGCCACGAAGCACGGATCCTGCCGTCGTTCTCCTTTCTCGCTGCGTCTCTCTTGCCCTTCTCCCCCTCAGGGACTCAGCTGGGCGCCGCTCCACCTTCTGGGTTCACCGGCTCCGATGTGTTTTCTCCACACGTGTAACAAACCAAAGCTCCCCTTCCTGCTGGTGCGTTGCCGTGCTCCGTCTGCTTCACCGGTCTTCATCCCGCTGTCTGCAGATCCGCCCTCATCGTTTCAGATTCCTCATGCTCTCTCAGTCGTCTTCTGGAGTCTTTGAACGTGACGTTGTCCTCGTTCTGTGCAGCATGAACGGCTCGTGGCCGGAAGGAGTCTGGCAGTCCGTTCAAACGGTGGCAACAAGCAGCCCATCGCTCAGGTTTCCTCCTGCATCACGAAGAGCTGAAACTACATCCTCAGCCTGAATCGCGTGACCAGTCACACTTCCATTTCCTGCCGTTTTGATGGTGGTCAGTGTACAGGTTCAGGATCTGGGCTTGCTTTTCCCCGAGTAGTGCTCTCTCAGTGTTTGCGTCCTCTCCGGTGGGCACATGCAGAATGGCGTCTTTCGGTTTCAGAAAATGCAATCGGCTACGGAATCTCCTCTCCCACAGGTCTTCTTCCGGTTTCTTCCGTTCCATCAAACACAATCTGCTGGGGTGGCGTTCCTGCTCCGGCCATTTCACGTTGCTTCTCTTTTCAGGGGCTTGGACGCGCCTTCACTCTGGGGGGGCTCCCATCGCCGTCTCCTTCCAGACCCAGCCAGTAGCGAGCTTCTCTGGGCCAGCAGTTCGTTCTTCTGTTCCCGTCTTACTGCTCCAGACTGGCGGTCCCGGGAGGCGAGCGGCGCGTCCGTCTCTTCAGCTCTTCTGGCATTTTGATTTAAAGGGGCTGTATCCTGCTTTTTTTAGCTCGTCCAAACCCTAGAAGTGGCTCTAACATGGTCATAGTTTATTTTTGGTGCGAAGGAAAAGTCATTTTGTGTGAAATAAAAGATTTTCTGGGGCTGACCCCTCATGCACCCTGGATGCAGTCCGGCTCCGGTCCGCCTCCGGTCCGGCTCCGGCCCGGTACACCGGAGCACCGTGATTCACCGCCTGCGGTGTCTCCGCAGTCAGGCCAGAGGAGGTTGCCAGATCTGTCGTTATCCCCCGTAGACAATTTGAAACCCGTTTCACTCAACAGAAAGCAGCCAAACCGCCGTCTGGAATGAAAATGCACGTTAAAACCGTAATTGTATGATAAAAAACACGTCATAAACACATCATCATTTCATCAACCCGTCCGACGTGTTCAAGAAAGAAGCCTGATTTGGAACAAACCCGCCCAATCTGGCAACACGGAGCTGCTCCGGTCACACAGCTGTTTGGAGCCATTTTGGAGTCATTTGACTTTCCTGCAGTGACGAAGTAGAAAACCGTTCATTCTGCTAAAGCTATAATGACTACATGATGTTGTTTGTTCTGTTTTCTACTAGAAGAAGTGAAAAAATAGAATATTAAGGCAAAAACACGACACAGATTTTATTTTGAAGTCACTTATTTTGGAACACGTATCGTGTTTCCTTCCTGCACCCGACTTGCTTCTGTCTGGATTGACGCGGTAGGGCCGCGGCGTGCGGAGAAATAGGATCCTTGCGGAAAGAGACCGGAGCTCCGCAGAGGCTCCGGAACCGGACCGGAGCCGAACCGGAGCCGGACCGGAGCCGGACCGGAGCCGGACCGGAGCCGGACCGCGGCCGGACCACGGCCGGACTGCAGCCGGACCGCAGCCGGACCGGAGCCGGACCGGAGCCGGACCGGAGCTGGACCGCAGCCGGACCGGAGCCGGACCGGAGCCGGACCGGAGCCGGACCGCGGCCGGACCGCGGCCGGACCGGAGCCGGACTGCAGCCGGACCGCGGCCGGACCGGAGCCGGACCGCGGCCGGACCACGGCCGGACTGCAGCCGGACCGCAGCCGGACCGGAGCCGGACCGGAGCTGGACCGCAGCCGGACCGCGGCCGGTGTGCATCACAGCATTGATTTTAATGAGTACGGATTAGCCGCGGTGTCCGGACCGGAGCCGTTCAGTAGCCGGACTGCATCCAGTGTGCATCGGGGGTAATTCTGAAACCCGGAAGAGAAAACGCTCCGTTTCACTGAATCCCGCCTCTCCCCCTGTGGACTTTGACTGACAGCTACTTCAACCAATCAGAGCTTCAAAACAAATACGCTAGCTAGCTTTAGCTCTTTAGCTCTAGCTTCTCTACATGCAAAGACACACGAAAACATCTTTTCCTGTGAGAAACTCACCAAGCGCAGACCCTTCAGACCCTCCAGACCCTCCAGACCCTCCAGACCCTTCAGACCCTCCAGACCCTCCAGACCCTCCAGACCCTTTAGACCCTCCAGACCCTTCAGACCCTTCAGACCCTCCAGACCCTCCAGACCCTCCAGACCCTTTAGACCCTCCAGACCCTTCAGACCCTCCAGACCCTTCAGACCCTCCAGACCCTCCAGACCCTTCAGACCCTCCAGACCCTTCAGACCCTCCAGACCCTTCAGACCCTCCAGACCCTTCAGACCCTTCAGACCCTTTAGACCCTTCAGACCCTTCAGACTCTTCAGACCCTCCAGACCCTTCAGACCCTCCAGACTCTTCAGACCCTCCAGACCCTTCAGACCCTCCAGACCCTTCAGACCCTTCAGATTCTTCAGACCCTTCAGACCCTCCAGACCCTCCAGACCCTTCAGACCCTTTAGACCCTTCAGACCCTCCAGACCCTTCAGACCCTTCAGACCCTCCAGACCCTTCAGACCCTTCAGACCCTCCAGACCCTTCAGACCCTTTAGACCCTTTAGACCCTTCAGACCCTCCAGACCCTTCAGACCCTTTAGACCCTTCAGACCCTCCAGACCCTTCAGACCCTTTAGACCCTTCAGACCCTCCAGACCCTTCAGACCCTTTAGACCCTTCAGGCCCTCCAGACCCTTCAGACCCTCCAGACCCTCCAGACTCTTCAGACCCTCCAGACCCTCCAGACCCTTTAGACCCTTTAGACCCTTCAGACCCTTTAGACCCTTTAGACCCTTCAGACCCTTTAGACCCTTCAGACCCTCCAGACCCTCCAGACCCTCCAGACTCTTCAGACCCTCCAGACCCTTCAGACCCTCCAGACCCTTTAGACCCTTTAGACCCTTCAGACCCTCCAGACCCTTTAGACCCTTCAGACCCTCCAGACCCTTTAGACCCTTCAGACCCTTCAGACCCTCCAGACCCTTCAGACCCTTCAGACCCTCCAGACCCTTCAGACCCTCCAGACCCTTCAGACCCTTTAGACCCTTCAGACCCTCCAGACCCTTCAGACCCTTCAGACCCTCCAGACCCTTCAGACCCTTTAGACCCTTCAGACCCTCCAGACCCTTCAGACCCTTTAGACCCTTCAGACCCTCCAGACCCTTCAGACCCTTCAGACCCTTCAGACCCTCCAGACCCTTCAGACCCTTCAGACCCTTCAGGCCCTCCAGACCCTTCAGACCCTCCAGACCCTCCAGACTCTTCAGACCCTCCAGACCCTCCAGACCCTTTAGACCCTTTAGACCCTTCAGACCCTTTAGACCCTTTAGACCCTTCAGACCCTTTAGACCCTTCAGACCCTCCAGACTCTTCAGACCCTCCAGACCCTTTAGACCCTTTAGACCCTTCAGACCCTCCAGACCCTTTAGACCCTTCAGACCCTCCAGACCCTTTAGACCCTTCAGACCCTTCAGACCCTCCAGACCCTTCAGACCCTTCAGACCCTCCAGACCCTTCAGACCCTTCAGACCCTCCAGACCCTCCAGACCCTTCTGGGTCTTCTGGCTCCTCCCCGGCACTGCTGCACGCCCCGTCCTCCTGTGGGTCCACAACCTGTCTCTGGTCCAGGTGTCCCTGTTTCTGTCCTGCCATCATCCCGTGGCAGGATTGTTCCGGTCCACCGCAGCAGAGCTCCAGGGGATCCGCTCCCACCGGCCTCAGCCCTCGCAGCTGCGCTGCACCAACTCCAGGGCGCCGCCCTCCCTCCACGCCGTGAATACATCACAGGCGCTTCCATCATGACAACTCCGCAGCCACAGAATCCTTCCAGCCGGACCGCCGAGCACAGCGCGTGAGCCGGTTTAGCCCGGTCGGCGAACTCGGCTGTCAGGCACGACGGCACGGTCCACCTGGGTCTGCTGAGCGTCCGCTCTCTCACCAGCCAGAGGCCTCTCATCAGGACGTCCTCACTGGCCGGACGCTCTCTGTTAGCTGAACCCTGGCAGCAGCCTGACGGCGCTCGGCTGAACCACTCCGCTCCGCCTGGCGGGGGTGGGATCGCGACACTTCATCGCCAGAAGTGGAAAGTCCTCCCCGTGTCCGTGCCTCCACGGAATGTCTGGTTTGTAAGTTTCCTGGTTCCCTCTCCCACTGTAACGGCCACTGTTTACCCCCCCCCCCCGTCCCCTAACCTCATCCATTTTCTGGACTTCATCTGCTGCTCTGGCCTCGCTCCCTCCAGCTGCTCTGCTCATGAGCTCCCCGTCACCGTCAGCGCCACCCCCCCCCCTCCACATAGAGCCCCCCGTCTCATCTCCTTCTGGAATATAAAGGACATGAACCCTGACGCTCTCTCCACCAGCCTCGACTCCGTCTCCATCCCGGACCCCCTCCAGCCCTGCAGACCTGGTCTCCCTCTACAGCAGCCTTCAGGACATTCTGCTCTCTCTCGCCCCAGTCGGACCCGTCAGGCCTCTCTCTCCCCCTCTGCCCCGGGTCACCGCTGAGCTCCCACAGACCGAAGCCAGGGTCGTCACCTCGAGCGTCTCACCGTCCATAAGGACACGGACAATAACGTCCTCTTCTTTACCAGGACTCCAGAACCCGATCCAAATCCAGCTCTCACCCCGGCCTCGGCTTCGCCAACGACGGGACCTGAGAAGCACTCCTCTCTCCGCTCAGCTGAGTCACTCAACCATCAGACCCCCCCACCATCTGGTTCCTCTGGCTGCTGGAGCTCCATGATGCAGTTTTCAATCACAGAATCAACAACATCCACCAGAACCTATGCTGGACCCCCCCCCCCCCCCCCCCGGCTCCTCGGCCCCCCCCCCCTCAGGGCAGGAGTCTGGCCGCCGTCCTCGGCAGCACTCTCTCCTTCCAGGCATCACTCGGTCCGCTTACCTTCACCTCCGCAGCACGGATGTCCTCCGTCCGTCCCTCCGTCCTCACGCTGCCTTGTCCTCGTCCACAGCCTCCTGACGTCCCGCATCCACGACTGTAACGTCTCCTCTTCTGCCCCCGAGAAAACCACTCCGCAGACTTCAGCTGGTCCAGAATCCAGCTGGCCGAGTCACTCAAACACCCCTCCTCACCCCACATCACCCCTCCTCACCCCTCCTCACCCCACATCACCCCTCCTCACCCCTCCTCACCCCTCCTCACCCCACATCACCCCTCCTCACCCTACATCACCCCTCCTCACCCCTCCTCACCCTACATCACCCCTCCTCACCCCACATCACCCCTCCTCACCCCACATCACCCCTCCTCACCCCTCCTCACCCTACATCACCCCTCCTCACCCCACATCACCCCTCCTCACCCCTCCTCACCCCACATCACCCCTCCTCACCCCACATCACCCCTCCTCACCCCACATCACCCTACATCACCCCTCCTCACCCCTCCTCACCCTACATCACCCCTCCTCACCCCACATCACCCCTCCTCACCCCACATCACCCCTCCTCACCCCTCCTCACCCCACATCACCCCACATCACCCCTCCTCACCCCACATCACCCCTCCTCACCCTCCTCACCCCACATCACCCCTCCTCACCCCTCCTCACCCTACATCACCCCTCCTCACCCCCCCTCACCCCCATCCTCCAGCGCTGCTCCGGCTCCCGGTCATCCTCAGAATTACATTCACAATCCTCCTGGACACCTTTAAGGCCATCAACAGCCTGGCCCCCCCACATCCGTGTGGCCCCCCCACATCCGTGTGGCCCCCCCCACATCCGTGTGGCCCCCCACATCCGTGTGGCCCCCCCACAGCTCCACTCCAGGCCGCTCCCTCAGATCCCCCCTCCCCCCCCCCAGCACCATGGGGAGCAGGCCTTCAGCCGCTCTGCCCCCCCGGACCGCCGTCATTTGAACTCTGTCCCTCTTCCAATCCAGACTCAAACCCACCTGATCAGATCTGCATCCTGCGCTGACCCCTGACCCGACCCCTGACCCGACCTCTGACCCGAGACCCTCGTCTCCTCACGCCGTCTTCTGCTGTGTTGATACTTATTTTACTTTATTTATTCTTATTATTGTTCTTATCGTTGTTATAATCTTGTAAAGTGTCCTTGAGTTCCTTGAAAGGCGCTTTGAAATAAAATGTATTATTATTATTATTATTATTATTATTACCAGGACCAGCACTGTCCGCCCCCCGAGTGGCAGACATCAGGATTCTGGACTCTGTGAGGAGTGGCGAGTACGAAACCCCGACTGAGACCAGACGCAGAGGTCCCTCTGAGCCGTTTCTCCACCTTCTCTGGTGCTCTGGACTGGAAGGGGAGTTCAGACGTCCGCCTGTAGTTTTTAGGTCCATGTTGGTTCTGCTGGTCCCGTCTCCTCCTCCAGACCCATGGAGGCTCTGCTGGTCCCTGGTTCTGCTGGTCCCGTCTCCTCCTCCAGACCCATGGAGGCTCTGCTGGTCCCGTCTCCTCCTCCAGACCCATGGAGGCTCTGCTGGTCCCTGGTTCTGCTGGTCCCGTCTCCTCCTCCAGACCCATGTTGGCTCTGCTGGTCCCTGGTTCTGCAGGTCCCGTCTCCTCCTCCAGACCATGGAGGCTCTGCTGGTCCCTGGTTCTGCAGGTCCCGTCTCCTCCTCCAGACCCATGTTGGCTCTGCTGGTCCCTGGTTCTGCAGGTCCCGTCTCCTCCTCCAGACCCATGGAGGCTCTGCTGGTCCCGTCTCCTCCTCCAGACCCATGTTGGCTCTGCTGGTCCCTGGTTCTGCTGGTCCCGTCTCCTCCTCCAGACCCATGGAGGCTCTGCTGGTCCCTGGTTCTGCAGGTCCCGTCTCCTCCTCCAGACCCATGGAGGCTCTGCTGGTCCCTGGTTCTGCTGGTCCCGTCTCCTCCTCCAGACCCATGGAGGCTCTGCTGGTCCCGTCTCCTCCTCCAGACCCATGGAGGTTCTGCAGGTCCCGTCTCCTCCTCCAGACCCATGGAGGCTCTGCTGGTCCCTGGTTCTGCAGGTCCCGTCTCCTCCTCCAGACCCATGTTGGCTCTGCTGGTCCCTGGTTCTGCAGGTCCCGTCTCCTCCTCCAGACCCATGGAGGCGCTGCTGGTCCCGTCTCCTCCTCCAGACCCATGTTGGCTCTGCTGGTCCCTGGTTCTGCTGGTCCCGTCTCCTCCTCCAGACCCATGGAGGCTCTGCTGGTCCCTGGTTCTGCAGGTCCCGTCTCCTCCTCCAGACCCATGGAGGCTCTGCTGGTCCCTGGTTCTGCTGGTCCCGTCTCCTCCTCCAGACCCATGGAGGCTCTGCTGGTCCCGTCTCCTCCTCCAGACCCATGGAGGTTCTGCAGGTCCCGTCTCCTCCTCCAGACCCATGGAGGCTCTGCTGGTCCCTGGTTCTGCAGGTCCCGTCTCCTCCTCCAGACCCATGTTGGCTCTGCTGGTCCCTGGTTCTGCAGGTCCCGTCTCCTCCTCCAGACCCATGGAGGCTCTGCTGGTCCCGTCTCCTCCTCCAGACCCATGTTGGCTCTGCTGGTCCCTGGTTCTGCTGGTCCCGTCTCCTCCTCCAGACCCATGGAGGCTCTGCTGGTCCCTGGTTCTGCTGGTCCCGTCTCCTCCTCCAGACCCATGGAGGCTCTGCTGGTCCCGTCTCCTCCTCCAGACCCATGGAGGTTCTGCAGGTCCCGTCTCCTCCTCCAGACCCATGGAGGCTCTGCTGGTCCCTGGTTCTGCAGGTCCCGTCTCCTCCTCCAGACCCATGTTGGCTCTGCTGGTCCCGTCTCCTCCTCCAGACCCATGGAGGCTCTGCTGGTCCCGTCTCCTCCTCCAGACCATGGAGGCTCTGCTGGTCCCGTCTCCTCCTCCAGACCCATGGAGGCTCTGCTGGTCCCGTCTCCTCCTCCAGACCCATGGAGGCTCTGCTGGTCCCTGGTTCTGCAGGTCCCGTCTCCTCCTCCAGACCCATGGAGGCTCTGCTGGTCCCTGGTTCTGCTGGTCCCGTCTCCTCCTCCAGACCCATGGAGGCTCTGCTGGTCCCTGGTTCTGCTGGTCCCGTCTCCTCCTCCAGACCCATGGAGGCTCTGCTGGTCCCTGGTTCTGCTGGTCCCGTCTCCTCCTCCAGACCCGGGACCAGCAGCGCCCCCCGCTGGCCTGAAGCTGCTCTGCAGCGGCTGTTCGTCTTCTCGCTGTTAAACGGCTCCTGTCCGTGCAGGACGGACCAGAGGACTTCTTGAAAGTTAAAAATCCTTCACTAATCCCACAGAGGGGGATTAGATAAGATATTCTGTCAGGGCGTGATTTATTTTTTATTCTTCATTTTAATCTGTCCTGAATGTGAGCGGCTTCTGCTGTCTGGCTGTTTCAGATGTGCTTCATAATCATTTTCACGCTCCGCCAGGTTTTCTGTGCCGCAGTCCGCCCCGACTGGACCTGCTCCGCGACGCCAGACCCGTCCTGACATTTCGTCTGTCCCATCGATCACCGTCAGACTGACAAACGCCGAGCCGTCTTCCGTACGGACGTACGACGGGCGTGCGCCCGTAAGCCGCCGTACGACCGCTTGATAAATGAGGGCCCCGAAGTTCTGGTCCTACGACCGCACGCTTGAAGGAGGAAGGAAAGACACCAGAAGACAGCGACAGGCGGACCTTTCTGGTCCCTCAGGGTCCCGCTGTCTCAACAACACTCAGACGGCAGATGGAGACACGTCTACAGGACCGGAGGACGGTCCGGTCCCCATCAGAGCCGAGACGTCTTCAGGCCATACGGGAGTAACGGAGGACAGACATGAAGAGGTCTGACCGGGCCTGGACCGAACGGGGCAGGTTCCGGGTTGAGTCTTTACGGTTCGGGTCTGAACAGTCGCTGCTGTCACCTGACAGGACCAGCAGGGACTCCCTGCAGGTCCGGGTGTCAAACACTGGCGGGTTTTCTTACTTGATGCTGTCAGAGCAGCAGAGTCTCTGGACCTTTCCCCCCGAACGGTTCATTTCAGTCCCCGAGGACCCGGTCTGGACCAGGAGCTTGCGGCTCAGTCCACCACAGTCTTCAGGCTCAGGACGCCGTCCTGTAACCAGGGAGACGCGGCTTCCTGGAGACAAGGCCGGACTTCAGAGCCTCTCGGTCCAGAACGGAGCCACACAGCCAGCATCAGAGCACTGGGCCAGGTCACCAGGGTCAAACAAGACCCAGAACCCTCCAGCTGTGGTCCAGTGGCGGTCCTCCTGTGTGGAGGTTCCTCAGAACGTCCTCCACACACACACGTCCAACACGGAGGCCTCGAGAAGACCAGGTCCAGGCCTGACCCCTGCTGTGGGCGGGGCCTGACCCCTGCTGTGGGCGGGGCCTGACCCCTGCTGTGGGCGGGGCCTGACCCCTGCTGTGGGCGGGGCCTGACCCCTGCTGTGGGCGGGGCCTGACCCCTGCTGTGGGCGGGGCCTGACCCCTGCTGCTGGAAGATAAAGGATTTAGTCAGAGGTCAGAGGTCAGCTGCTGGGTTACATGAGCCATCGTCAACGTGCAGGTAGAAGTCTCCAAGAACCAAAACCCGATCCAGTTTCATGATGGAGGACAGGAAGTCACTGAAGACATTTAGAAGACAGCAGCAGGACAGGAGGACACAGTGGACCAGGACACAGTGGACCAGGACAGTGGACCAGGTCACAGTGGACCAGGACACAGTGGACCAGGACACAGTGGACCAGGACAGTGGACCAGGACACAGTGGACAGGTCACAGTGGACCAGGACAGTGGACCAGGACAGTGGACCAGGACACAGTGGACAGGTCACAGTGGACCAGGACACAGTGGACAGGTCACAGTGGACCAGGACAGTGGACCAGGACAGTGGACCAGGACACAGTGGACAGGTCACAGTGGACCAGGACAGTGGACCAGGACAGTGGACCAGGTCACAGTGGACCAGGACACAGTGGACAGGTCACAGTGGACCAGGACACAGTGGACAGGTCACAGTGGACCAGGACACAGTGGACCAGGACACAGTGGACCAGGACACAGTGGACCAGGACACAGTGGACAGGTCACAGTGGACCAGGACAGTGGACCAGGACACAGTGGACCAGGACACAGTGGACAGGTCACAGTGGACCAGGACACAGTGGACAGGTCACAGTGGACCAGGACAGTGGACCAGGACAGTGGACCAGGACACAGTGGACCAGGACACAGTGGACCAGGACAGTGGACCAGGACACAGTGGACAGGTCACAGTGGACCAGGACAGTGGACCAGGACAGTGGACCAGGACAGTGGACCAGGACACAGTGGAATGAGTTCTGACTCTGATCATCTGGGACTCAGAGGAGATGATGAGGTCAGAGGTCATCATTCTGCAGGTGTACCTGTCCCGGTCCACAGCAGCCAGACCCCCCATTGGGGAGAGGGGCGGGGCCAACCGAGGACTGAGCGTCCAGGGAGGAGGGAGGAGGAAGGAGGGAGGAGGAAGGAGGGAGGAGGAAGAGGAGGGAGGAGGGAGGAAGGAGGAAGGAGGAAGAGGAGGGAGGAAGGCGGAAGGAGGAAGGAGGAGGGAGGATGAGGGAGGAGGAAGGAGGGGGGAGGAAGGAGGGAGGATGAGGGAGGAGGGAGGAGGAGGGAGGAACCCCCGACTGTGAGGAACCCCCCGTGAGGAACCCCCCCCCCCTGTGAGAAACCCCCCCCCTGTGAGGAACCCCCCGTGAGGAAGCTCCCCCCCCCTGTGAGGAACCCCCCGTGAGGAAGCTCCCCCCCCCTGTGAGGAACCCCCCAGACAGCGCCGCAGCCCGGTGGAGGTGGAGGACAGTGGGACAGTCCAACCACCAGAGTGACCGTGTTACTGTCCACGGCTGACGTCTGTCTCCACGCGGCGCGCTAGCTCGCTAGCATTAGCACGCGGCTAAGCTAGCTGGCTTCGCTCCCAGCTGGACGTCTTGTTGTCTCAACCTGTGAAGGACGCGAGTCCGTCCTGGACCAGGAGTGTCCTCTGGACCAGGAGTGTCCTCTGGACCAGGAGTGTCCTCTGGACCAGGAGTGTCCTCTGGACCCGGAGGTGGAGCAGGTGGAGCAGCACCGTCAGCATCCGGTTTCCTCCACGTCCAGCAGGACGGAGCGTCCAATAAAGCACGACGACTCGTCCAGTTCAATCCAGCTTTATTTACACAGCACAGTTTACAACACCGGTCTAAACCCGGTTTAGGTGGGTTAACCTGGTCTAAACCCGGTTTAGGTAGATTAACCTGGTCTAAACCCAGTTTAGGTAGGTTAACCTGGTCTGAACCCGGTTTAGGTAGGTTAACCTGGTCTGAACCCGGTTTAGGTAGATTAACCTGGTCTGAACCCGGTTTAGGTAGGTTAACCTGGTCTAAACCCAGTTTAGGTAGGTTAACCTGGTCTGAACCCAGTTTAGGTAGGTTAACCTGGTCTGAACCCGGTTTAGGTAGATTAACCTGGTCTAAACCTGGTTTAGGTAGGTTAACCTGGTCTAAACCCAGTTTAGGTAGATTAACCTGGTCTGAACCCGGTTTAGGTAGGTTAACCTGGTCTAAACCCAGTTTAGGTAGATTAACCTGGTCTGAACCCGGTTTAGGTAGGTTGACCTGGTCTGAACCCGGTTTAGGTAGGTTAACCTGGTCTAACCCCAGTTTAGGTAGGTTAACCTGGTCTAAACCTGGTTTAGGTAGATTAACCTGGTCTAAACCTGGTTTAGGTAGGTTAACCTGATTTAAACCCGGTTTAGGTAGGTTAACCTGGTCTAAACCTGGTTTAAAGCAGGTTAACCTGGTTTTAACCCAGTCTGAACTGGTCTAAAACAGGTTAACCTGGTCTGGTAAACCGCCGTTTCCTGCTGGTTCAAACTAGTTTTAGCAGAAGCACCATGAAGCCAAGCTCCGCCCCCTCCTGGTTCTTCTATTGAAATGTTTCTACTGAACAACACGATGGAGAACCCTCAGTCCCTCAGACCGAGCAGGAACCTCCTGAGACCCCCTGAAGACCCCCCAGACCCCCCAGACCCCTC
>NW_021941307.1:35000-56032 GCF_902148845.1 Salarias fasciatus
CAGTAGACCTGCAGTAGACCTGCAGCAGACCTGCAGTAGACCTGCAGTAGACCTGCAGTAGACCTGCAGCAGACCTGCAGCAGACCTGCAGCAGACCTGCAGTAGACCTGCAGTAGACCTGCAGCAGACCTGCAGCAGACCTGCAGTAGACCTGCAGCAGACCTGCAGTAGACCTGCAGTAGACCTGCAGTAGACCTGCAGCAGACCTGCAGCAGACCTGCAGCAGACCTGCAGTAGACCTGCAGTAGACCTGCAGCAGACCTGCAGCAGACCTGCAGCAGACCTGCAGCAGACCTGCAGTAGACCTGCAGCAGACCTGCAGTAGACCTGCAGCAGACCTGCAGTAGACCTGCAGCAGACCTGAGGCAGACCTGCAGCAGACCTGCAGTAGACCTGCAGCAGACCTGCAGCAGACCTGCAGTAGACCTGCAGCAGACCTGCAGCAGACCTGCAGTAGACCTGCAGCAGACCTGCAGTAGACCTGCAGCAGACCTGCAGTAGACCTGCAGCAGACCTGCAGCAGACCTGCAGTAGACCTGCAGCAGACCTGCAGCAGACCTGCAGTAGACCCTGCAGCAGACCTGCAGTAGACCTGCAGCAGACCTGCAGCAGACCTGCAGTAGACCTGCAGTAGACCTGCAGCAGACCTGCAGCAGACCTGCAGCAGACCTGCAGTAGACCTGCAGCAGACCTGCAGTAGACCTGCAGCAGACCTGCAGCAGACCTGCAGTAGACCTGCAGTAGACCTGCAGTAGACCTGCAGCAGACCTGCAGTAGACCTGCAGCAGACCTGCAGCAGACCTGCAGCAGACCTGCAGTAGACCTGCAGTAGACCTGCAGCAGACCTGCAGCGCCGGCGTCTCCTCCCAGACCCAACAGCCGTCCACCGGGTCCCGGGTTCTCGCCGGTCCGTCAGGGATGTTGTGTCGGTCATGAAAGTCCTGGCAAACTACCAGTCTGTGTCAGTAGCCGAGGGTGTAGCGGGGTAACGGTGTAGCGGGGTAACGGTGTAGCGGGGTAACGGTGTAGCTGTGTAGCGGGGTAACGATGTAACGGTGTAGCGGGGTAACGGTGTAGTGGTGTAACGGTGTAGTGGGTAACGGTGTAGCTGTGTAGCGGTGTAGTGGGGTAACGGTGTATCGGGGTAACGGTGTAGCAGGGTAACGGTGTAGTGGGGTAATGGTGTAGTGGGGTAATGGTGTAGTGAGGTAGCGGTGTAGCGGGGTAACGGTGTATTGGGGTAATGGTGTAGTGAGGTAGCGGTGTAGTGGGGTAAGGGTGTAGTGGGGTAGCGGTGTAGTGGGGTAATGGTGTAGCGGGGTAACGGTGTAGTGGGGTAACGGTGTAGTGCTGTAACGGTGTAGCGGGTAACGGTGTAGCGGGGTAACGGTGTAGCTGTGTAGCGGTGTAGCGGGGTAACGGTGTAGTGGTGTAACGGTGTAGTGGGTAACGGTGTAGCGGTGTAGTGGGGTAACGGTGTAGCGCCGACGTGTATGTGGACAGAGTCCACAAACAGACACACACACAGTACACAAAATGGCAGTGAGAGAGAGAGAGAGAGAGAGAGAGAGAGATAGAGACGAGCAGAACGGGACGGTGCAGTTACTCCTGTGTGTGTGTGTGTGTGTGTGTGTGTGTGTGTGTGTGTGTGTGTACCTCCTCCTCCAGCAGGGTGGTGAAGTTCTTCCTGAAGCGCTGTTTGAAGTGGTCGCCTCTCGTTTTCCTTTTCTTCTTCTCTGACACACACACACACACACACACACAGGGTGTTATACTGACACTTGTTTGCTCTTCTGAGTAAGAAGATGAACGGGGGACAGACGGGGGACAGACGGGGACAGATGGGGACAGGAGACAGACGGGGACAGACGGGGACGGGGGACAGACTGGAAGACGTCTCACCTGGTTCTTCCGTCTCGCTGAAGGCCGGCAGACGAGCAGTGGGACCAGCAGGGGGCAGCGAGGACAGGGGGTCGTCCTGGACAGCAGGGACATGGGGTCAGGACGGGGGGACAGAGACCGGGACCGGCTGGACACTCTATCCTGTCCTCAGGACACACTCCGTCCTGTCCTCAGGACAGAGTCCAGCTGTCCCTCACCTGGAAGTTGTCCTTCTCCAGAGCCTCCAGCTGTCTGCTGAGTCTCCTCTGACGGGTCGCTTCGTCCAGAACCCTCCGCTGCCCCGCCTCCACCCGGGCTGGACACACACACACACACACACCAGACACACACACAGAGACACACACCAGACACACACCAGACACACACACCAGAGACACACACCAGAGACACACACCAGAGACACACACCAGACACACACACACCAGAGACACACACCAGACACACACACCAGAGACACACACAGAGACACACACCAGACACACACACCAGACACACACACAGAGACACACACCAGACACACACACCAGACACACACACCAGAGACACACACCAGACACACACACCAGACACACACCAGAGACACACACCAGAGACACACACCAGACACACACACCAGAGACACACACCAGAGACACACACCAGAGACACACACAGAGACATACACCAGAGACACACCAGAGACACACACCAGAGACACACCAGAGACACACACCAGACACACACACAGAGACACACACCAGAGACACACACACACACACACACCAGACACACACACAGAGACACACACAGAGAGACACCAGAGACACACCAGAGAGACACACACAGAGACACACACAGAGACACACCAGAGAGACACACAGAGACACACACACCAGAGACACACACACCAGAGAGACACACACACAAAAGAGGCGCGCGCGCGCGCGCACACACACACACACACACACACACACACACACACACACACACACACACACACACACACACACACACACACACACACACACACACACGTGTGAGAAACCAGATTTATACCCGCAGATACACGCACACACCAGAAGTCCACAGACGCGCACAACAAGCGCGCGCGCTCACACACACAGCAGGGACTCACCGGAGCTTTTCTTCTCGAGCACCATCTTGGCTCCGGACGGAAGCCGCCGAGGAACCAAACATCCCGACCGCGTTTCTGTGGATCTACTTCCGGATTGGACCGGAAACACTGACTGCGTCACCGACGGGCCCGCGCGGCGGCCATGTTGCAGAGGGAACCTCGCTCCACAGCTCCGCGAGGAGACCGCATACTGCCTACTACCATACCTACTTACTGAGTATGCAGTGCGTTCACACTGGCAGTGCGATTTTGAGCAGGCGAGAAGTTCCCGGATGCACACTACCCAGAAATGTTGAGTCTACACCGCCGCCGGACCTCCGGAACCGACTCCGCCGGCGTGGCGGGTCGGGGTTCGGTGCTCCGCTTCTCTGCCTCCTGATGGAGCCGCTCACATTTCTCCGAATTCATCCGAACAGAATCCTAAACGGACAAAACGACACACTCGGCTCTGAACCACTTTGTCGCCTAATTAAAAAAAATCTGGATGAAGTTCTACATTTGAAGAGTTTAGAGCTGAAGTGAAATCAGCTTTAGCAGGTCGATTTCGGCCAGGGGAGGAGTGCAATGCATTGTGGGTTATTATGTAGCATGCTGGAGTGTAAACGCTTTGCAGACTGTCTGATGGACTGAGTATGCAGGATGCAGGATGGACAGTATGGGTATGGAAGGATGTAGTAGGCAGTATGCTGTTTCGAACACAGACACACACACACACACACACACACACACACACACACACACACACACACACACACACAGAGAAATAGAAGCAATAGACCAATTGAAGCAGTCCTCTCCATAAAACCCCAATCAGCCTGAACAGTGATCAGTTCGAGTTGTTCTATTTCTGTGTGTGTGTGTGTGTGTGTGTGTGTGTGTCCTGTCAGTCTTTCAGGGCCATGGTTCTGGTTCTGGTTCTGGACCTGGTTCTGGATGATCCCAACACTCTGCTTTCAGGAGACAACAGGTCCTGAAGTCTCTGAACCAAATGTTCTGGTGAGGATCCAGATCCAGAACCGGGACTTTCTACATCCCAGGAACCCGGGGCGGGGCCGGGCGGGGCGGGGCGGGGCGGGGCGGGGCGGGGCGGGGCAGGGCGGGGCGGGGCGGGGCAGGGCGGGGCGGGGCGGGGCGGGGCCGGGCCGGGCGGGACGGGGCGGGGCGGGGCGGGGCCGGGCGGGACGGGGCGGGGCGGGGCGGGGCCGGGCCGGGCGGGGCGGGGCGGGGCGGGGCCGGGCGGGGCGGGGCCGGGCGGGGCGGGGTTGACATTCAGCCCGGGAGCTTCGTTTGGAGATGCGTTTCATCCGATAATTCAAAGAGCGGGAGGGGCTTCGATTCGCAGACCGGGAGCAGACCGGGAGCAGACCGGGAGCAGACCGGGACCGCGGGCCGGTGCAGCCGCGTTCAGCCAGACAGCAGCAGCAACAGAAGGAGTTCTGGCCGCCGGCCCGGAACAGACCGGCCCTTCAGGAAACCTCCCGAACCTCCCGATGGCCCGGCAGGACCCACATCTCTGACAAGTCCATCAAAAACTGTCCTCAAGACACGTCTCTGAGCCCCTTTAGAACCCGAGAGTCCCTCTCCAGCCTGGACCTGAGAGTCCGTCTCCAGCTGGACCTGGACCTGAGAGTCCCTCTCCAACCTGGACCTGAGAGTCCCTCTCCAACCTGGACCTGAGAGTCTGTCTCCAGCTGGACCTGAGAGTCCCTCTCCAGCTGGACCTGGACCTGAGAGTCCGTCTCCAGCCTGGACCTGAGAGTCCCTCTCCAGCTGGACCTGGACCTGAGAGTCCGTCTCCAGCTGGACCTGAGAGTCCGTCTCCAGCTGGACCTGGACCTGAGAGTCCGTCTCCAGCTGGACCTGGACCTGAGAGTCCGTCTCCAGCTGGACCTGGACCTGAGAGTCCGTCCCCAGCTGGACCTGGACCGGGAGGTTTCCTTCACGTCTCTCAAACTGAATGAAGCTGTGAAAACAACCAGCACAGAACCTGTAGACCCCCAGGACCCACCAGGACCCCCCAGGACCCCCTTGTGGACCACACTGGTCTCTGCCGATCCAGATCAAACCAGTTCAAGATTTCATGAAAAACTTTATTCAGTTGAGAACAAATAACTTAAAACTGGAAGAAAAACTAAAAACCCCGAAAGTAGAAACAGTAGAAAAGGTTCTGCTGGAAGAGACTCTGACACACACACACACACACACACACACACACACACACACACACACACACACACACACACACACACACACACACACACACACACACACACACACGCTCAGTCTCCGCCCCCCCGGAGCTCAGGGGTCCACGAAGGACACCATGATGTAGCGGGTCCCCCGGGTGGTGGCCAGGCCCTCGTGGTAGTGGGTCAGGCGGCCCGGGTGCATGAAGGACCAGCCCTTGCGCGGCGCCTCCACCTGGCAGTCGTAGCGCAGGAAGCGGCAGCCCCCCCCCTCGTAGTCCAGCGTCTTGCTGTTGAGCGCGATGTTGACGGTGAAGGTGGACGAGTCGTGGTGCGGCCGCAGCGCCGGCTGCTCGTCGGGCCGGTACCGGACCACGAAGTTCATGATGGCCTGGGCCTGCAGGGGGCACAGGGTCCGGTCAGAGACCAGGGTCCGGTCAGGGTCTGGCATCAGGTCAGGGTCTGCGGTCCGGTCAGGGACTGGTCTGGGGCTGGGTCAGGGTCTGGGGCCGGGTCGGGTCCAGACCTTGGGGTAGTACCCGGGGTAGAGCCTCTCGGTGACCGGGACGATGTAGTCCTTCAGGAACTTGAGCCACTCCTTCTCGAAGCCGATCTGGTTCATGTGGATGTCCACGGTGGGGACGTTCTCGTAGCCGCCGGCCAGACGCTCGTCCTGGACCAAGAGGGGACACGCAGTACCGCCTGAGACCCCGTCCTGAGACCCCGTCCCTGCTCTCCTGGGTCCGGCAGACCCGGGACTCACGTTGTGTTTTCCCCCGGACCACTGGCCGAAGTCCTCCATGGTCTCCACCAGGTGGTCGCACATCTTCTCAGAGAAGGCTGGAAACCAGTAGACATCTGGACAAGGCTGGAGACAGAGACCCGGGTCAGACCCTGCTGGGCTCCAGACCGGGTCCCTGTCTGGCCTTCAGGTCTTACCTGCTCCACAAAGTTCTTCTGGTCCTCGAAGATCTTGGAGTAGTTCTCATGGACGTACTTCTCCTTCCAGTCCTGAAGACACAGACAGAGTCAGCCGGTCCTGGAATGGGTCAGGTCCTGGACCCGGCCGGTCCTACACCCAGGCCTCCGGGTCCTCCTCCTCACCACGGGGTTGTCGAAGATCTGCCACATGTCGGGATGGAGCCGCGACGTGTTGAAGCTCGCCGCCGCCACCAGGCGGCCGAACTCGTCCCGGTTCGACACGAACATGAAGATCCCCTGGAGACACAGTCCGCGTCACACCCGAGGACTCGGGGGACCGGGTCCGTCCGGGGACCGGCCGGCCGGACTCACCTGGTCTCGGATGCTCCTGCAGAACACCATGTCCGGGTCCAGGTCCTCATCCTGGTACAGGCTGACCCGGGACAGTTTGGACCGCAGGACGCTCCCTCGGATCAGGTAGGCCTGAGTGATGTACGGAACGTTCCACACACCTCTGCACACAACCGACAACACCGTCAACACAACCGACAACACCATCAACACAACCGACAACACCGTCAACACAACCGACAACACCGTCAACACAACCGACGACACCGTCAACACAACCGACAACACCGTCAACGCAACCGACAACACCGTCAACACAACCGACAACACCGTCAACGCAACCGACAACACCGTCAACGCAACCGACGACACCGTCAACGCAACCGACGACACCGTCAACGCAACCGACGACACCGTCAACGCAACCGACGACACCGTCAACGCAACCGACGACACCGTCAACACAACCGACGACACCGTCAACACAACACCGTCAACACAACCGACAACACTGTCAACACAACCAGAAAACACCGTCAACACGACACCGTCAACATAACCGACAACACCGTCAACACAACACCATCAACACAACCAACAACACCGTCAACACAACCAACACCGTCAACACGACCGGACAATAGCATCAACACAACACCACACACACAACCAACAACACCATCAACACAACCAGACAACACCGTCAACACAACCTGACAACACCGTCAACACAACACCGTCAACACAACCGACAACACCGTCAACACAACCAGACAACACCGTCAACACGACACGACAACACCATCAACACAACCAGACAACACAACCGGACAACACCGTCCACCGTCAACATGACACGACAACACAACCCAACACTGTCAACACAACATGACAACACGACACGACAACACGACATGACAACACACAACCCAACAACACTGTCAACAACACCGTCAACACAACACCGTCAACTGGGGCTGAACAATATATTGCATTTGCGATAATCTCGTGATATTACAAAACACAATTTGCGCATAGCAACGTGCGCCATAGGACAGTCACATGACGCGAATTCCCATCGGAGGGCGCCGTGCAGACTGCTGGTTGAACAAGGTGCTGCTGGAGCAGCGGGAGCACCGAGCCTCGCTCTGCACGATGGCAGCAGATCTATAGAAGATGTGGAACAGCAACACGTCCTGCAAGGAATGCCGTGTGAGAGAGAGAGAGAGAGAGAGAGAGAGAGAGAGAGAGAGAGAGAGAGAGAGAGAGAGAGAGAGAGAGAGAGAGAGAGGAATATCCCGGTCGAAAGGGACATGAAATACGGCTCTGCCATGTTCTATCTGCAAGGAATCCTGGTGTTTAGAGTACAGGAGCTGCTCGTGATCCAGTTTAACTGGTACTAAGTAAATAAAATGTGCGGAAACGATCGTTCAAGTTCTTCTCTTTTACTGAAAAAAAGTGCATCGCACCACGTCTTGTCGCTTACTTTTTTTTTTTCTAACAACATGCAGAGAGCCTGCGGCGCCCCTCTTCTTCTGTGGTGTCTGTGTAAAATAAGGTTGAACATGCAAACAGCACCCCTAGTGGCATGGAGTGTAAATGCAGTCATGGCGTGGTCTGTGGCCGCGGTCTGACTGAGGATCTCCTGGGGTTATTATGTTTCAGAAACCAGAATATTGATCTTAACAGGAACACTGACTGCACGTAAACGCAGCCAGCGTCGTCTTTCCAGGCCACTGCACCGTACCAGCAACATTCTGAGAGGAGAGAAACGATTAATTTGGTCTTTTTTTTTATATATATATTATTGTAGTTTTGTACTGTTACATTTTAAGTCTAATCTGTCCAATCTAGATTATTGAAATGTTGTACATTTGATGGAAGCATTAATGATGGCAGCAGCATGTTTAGCATCAGAACTTGAAAATAATGTTTCCATTTTGAAGCACCTTCATTATCCCCACAGGGTTTTTAATCTTTTATATCAACAAAAGTCCTCAGGGCTGGAAACTGTCACACTTTAAGTAACGATGGTTCAGTTCTTCTCTTTTACTGAAAAAACGCTGCATCGCAAGATTTTATTATCTTGGCGTTAGATTTTTTTTTTCCATTTACTGCACTGTTCAGCCAGATTGTTCTTATATTTTTCTATGTTTATATTATTCAATTTGCATTTCTGTTTACTTGGTTTGTTAATAAAATGTTAAACTATTCTATAGTTCTAGTTTTTAGTGCAGATGCTTTAAAACTGGTTTAGAAACAAGATAACATATCGTGATTATAATCGAGATCGAATGATATGAAAAAAAAAAAATCGTGATCATTTTTTTTTGCCACATCGCCCGGCCCTACCATCAAGAAAGCCGGACATCACCGTCAACACAACCAGACAACACCGTCAACACAACCCGACAACACCGTCAACACAACCCGACAACACCGTCAACACAACCAGACAACACCGTCAACACAACCAGACAACACCGTCAACACAACCAGACAACACCGTCAACACAACCAGACAACACCGTCAACACGACTCGACAACACCATCAACACAACCCGACAACACCGTCAACACAACCCGACAACACCGTCAACACAACCAGACAACACCGTCAACACGACACGACAACACCGTCAACACGACACGACAACACCGTCAACACAACCCGACAACACCGTCAACACAACCAGACAACACCGTCAACACAACCAGACAACACCGTCAACACAACCCGACAACACCGTCAACACAACCCGACAACACCGTCAACACAACCAGACAACACCGACAACACAACCTGACAACACCGTCAACACAACCAGACAACACCGTCAACACAACCCGACAACACCGTCAACACAACCCGACAACACCGTCAACACAACCAGACAACACCGTCAACACAACCCGACAACACCGTCAACACGACCCGACAACACCGTCAACACAACCCGACAACACCGTCAACACAACCAGACAACACCGTCAACACAACCAGACAACACCGTCAACACGACTCGACAACACCATCAACACAACCCGACAACACCGTCAACACAACCCGACAACACCGTCAACACAACCAGACAACACCGTCAACACGACACGACAACACCGTCAACACGACACGACAACACCGTCAACACAACCCGACAACACCGTCAACACAACCAGACAACACCGTCAACACAACCAGACAACACCGTCAACACAACCCGACAACACCGTCAACACAACCCGACAACACCGTCAACACAACCAGACAACACCGACAACACAACCTGACAACACTGTCAACACAACCAGACAACACCGTCAACACAACCAGACAACACCGTCAACACAACCTGACAACACCGTCAACACAACCTGACAACACCGTCAACACAACCAGACAACACTGTCAACACAACCAGACAACACTGTCAACACAACCAGACAACACCGTCAACACAACCCGACAACACCGTCAACACAACCCGACAACACCGTCAACACAACCAGACAACACCGTCAACACAACCAGACAACACCGTCAACACAACCAGACAACACCGTCAACACAACCCGACAACACCGTCAACACAACCAGACAACACCGTCAACACGACTCGACAACACCATCAACACAACCCGACAACACCGTCAACACAACCCGACAACACCGTCAACACAACCAGACAACACCGTCAACACAACCAGACAACACCGTCAACACGACACGACAACACCGTCAACACAACCCGACAACACCGTCAACACAACCAGACAACACCGTCAACACAACCAGACAACACCGTCAACACAACCCGACAACACCGTCAACACAACCCGACAACACCGTCAACACAACCAGACAACACCGACAACACAACCTGACAACACCGTCAACACAACCAGACAACACCGTCAACACAACCAGACAACACCGTCAACACAACCAGACAACACTGTCAACACAACCAGACAACACCGTCAACACAACCAGACAACACCGTCAACACAACCCGACAACACCGTCAACACAACCTGACAACACCGTCAACACAACCCGACAACACCGTCAACACAACCAGACAACACCGTCAACACAACCAGACAACACCGTCAACACAACCAGACAACACCGACAACACCGTCAACACAACCAGACAACACCGTCAACACAACCAGACAACACCGTCAACACAACCCGACAACACTGTCAACACAACCCGACAACACCGTCAACACAACCAGACAACACCGTCAACACAACCAGACAACACCGTCAACACAACCTGACAACACCGTCAACACAACCTGACAACACCGTCAACACAACCTGACAACACCGTCAACACAACCAGACAACACCGTCAACACAACCAGACAACACCGACAACACCGTCAACACAACCAGACAACACCGTCAACACAACCAGACAACACCGTCAACACAACCCGACAACACTGTCAACACAACCCGACAACACCGTCAACACAACCAGACAACACCGTCAACACAACCAGACAACACCGTCAACACAACCTGACAACACCGTCAACACAACCTGACAACACCGTCAACACAACCTGACAACACCATCAACACAACCAGACAACACTGTCAACACAACCAGACATCACCGTCAACACAACCAGACAACACCATCAACACAACCAGACAACACTGTCAACACAACCCGACAACACCGTCAACACAAGCGGACAACATTTTCAAACAACCATACAACCAGATAATGGTGTGTGTGTGAGTGTGTGTCCTCACACTCTCTTGCCCTGCACGATCTCGATGTAGTCCTCTGATCTGGAGTAGAAGCCTTCAGGACTCAGAGCTCCCCAGAAGTTACTCCACAGCTTCCCGTGTTTGGGACAGCATGGGGGCGATCACAGACCTGGGGGGCAAAGAGTCAGTCTGATACCACTGGGGGGGGGGGGAATAGAGTCAGTCTGATACCACTGGGGGGGGGGGGAATAGAGTCAGTCTGATACCACTGGGGGGGGGGGGGGGGGTAGAGTCAGTCTGATAACCACTGGGGGGGGGGATAGAGTCAGTCTGATACCACTGGGGGGGGGGGGGGGGGGGGAGTAGAGTCAGTCTGATACCACTGGGGGGGGGGGGGGGGTGTAGAGTCAGTCTGATACCACTGGGGGGGTAGAGTCAGTCTGATACCACTGGGGGGGGGTAGAGTCAGTCTGATACCACTGGGGGGGGGGGGGGGGGGATAGAGTCAGTCTGATACCACTGGGGGGGGGGGTGAGTCTGATACCACTGGGGGGGGGTCAGTCTGATACCGGGGGTACCCACGTACTTGTTCTCCTCAATGAGGATCCTCAGGGTGTCCGGGTTGGTCAGAGCGACTTCAGAGTCCAGGCTGAAGTAGTAGTCACACTGTGGGTCCTTCTGGCAGGCCTCCCTGCACACACACACACACACACACACACACACACACACACACACACACACACACACACACACACACACACACACACACACACACACACACCATCACACAGGTTGCAGCGTGACAGTCAGGCCCCGGTCCCGGTCCGGGTCCCGGTCCAGCACTCACACGGCCATGGTCCTGGCCTGGTCCTCCTGCAGGTTCTCCTCCGGTCCCACCAGCACGGCGTCGGGAAACAGAGAACCGTGACGCTGCCAGAACCGCTGGACGTCCCGCTCGTGGTACACTACCTGCAGAGAGAGAGGGCGCGTGTGTGTGTGTGTGTGTGTGTGTGTGTGTGTGTGTGTGTGTGTGTGTTCGTGTGTGTGTGTCCTACATTGTTGTGTATGAAGAGGCGGAGTCTCGCTGTCGGGTAGTTCAGGGTCGTCAGTCGCTGCAGAAACTCCTCCATGAAGGGAGTCGCTCGTTCAATGAAGACCGCAACGTAGACCAGCGGCAGCTGCTGCTCCTGGACACACACACACACACACACACCTGAGGCAGAGGTCCTGACGGTGAGGGGTCCGGTGTGTGTGTGTGTGTGTGTGTGTGTGTGTGTTCTCACAGGAGTGTTGGTGAGCAGCAGCAGGTCGTGGTCACAGATGGAGCAGCCTCCCTCGTAGGTCCAGGCCGTGGGGACGTAGTTCCCCAGGTAGTTCAGCTGGAGCTGGGGGGGGGGGGGGGGGTCGCCATGACAACCAGCCTCACTCTGCCCTCAGCGCTGTGATTGGTCACTTACCTTGGTAGGGCCGTTGCCGTGTATGACGACCGGCAGCGTGTCGTAGGCCACGTTCCTGGCTCTAACCTTTGACCTCTCGAACTTCAAGACGACCTCGTCTGACAGACAGGTTGGAGAAGCAGCTGGTTATCTAGGCTCCGTCCCCTCAGCCAATCAGAGCCAAGCAGCTGACTGAACGACAGGCTCACCTACGGCTCCATTCAGGTTCTGGAAGATCGTGGAGCGATGATCCAGGGTCATGTTGAACTTTTTCTGAGGACACAGAGACACACACCTGTTTACAGCTGTGTTTACACCTGTTTACAGCTGTGTTTACACCTGTTTACAGCTGTGTTTACACCTGTTTACAGCTGTGTTTACACCTGTTAACAGCTGTGTTTACACCTGTTTACAGCTGTGTTTACACCTGTTTACAGCTGTGTTTACACCTGTTTACAGCTGTGTTTACACCTGTTTACAGCTGTGTTTACACCTGTTTACAGCTGTGTTTACACCTGTTAACAGCTGTGTTTACACCTGTTTACAGCTGTGTTTACACCTGCTTATAGCTGTGTTTACACCTGCTTATAGCTGTGTTTACTCCTGTTTACAGCTGTGTTTACACCTGTTTACAGCTGTGTTTACACCTGTTTACAGCTGTGTTTACACCTGTTTACAGCTGTGTTTACACCTGTTTACAGCTGTGTTTACACCTGCTTATAGCTGTGTTTACACCTGCTTATAGCTGTGTTTACTCCTGTTTACAGCTGTGTTTACACCTGTTTACAGCTGTGTTTACACCTGTTTACAGCTGTGTTTACACCTGCTTATAGCTGTGTTTTCTCCTGTTTACAGCTGTGTTTACACCTGTTTACAGCTGTGTTTACTCCTGTTTACAGCTGTGTTTACACCTGTTTACAGCTGTGTTTACTCCTGTTTACAGCTTTGTTTACAGCTGTGTTTACTCCTGTTTACAGCTGTGTTTACACCTGTTTGCAGCTGTGTTTACACCTGTTTGCAGCTGTGTTTACACCTGTTTACGGCTGCGTTTACTCCTGTTTACAGCTTTGTTTACAGCTGTGTTTACTCCTGTTTAAAGCTGTGTTTACACCTGTTTGCAGCTGTGTTTACACCTGTTTACAGCTGTGTTTACACCTGTTTACAGCTGTGTTTACTCCTGTTTACAGCTTTGTTTACAGCTGTGTTTACTCCTGTTTACAGCTGTGTTTACACCTGTTTGCAGCTGTGTTTACACCTGTTTACAGCTGTGTTTACACCTGTTTACAGCTGTGTTTACTCCTGTTTACAGCTTTGTTTACAGCTGTGTTTACTTCTGTTTACAGCTGTGTTTACACCTGTTTACAGCTGTGTTTACACCTGCTTACAGCTGTGTTTACACCTGCTTACAGCTGTGTTTACTCCTGTTTACAGCTGTGTTTACTTCTGTTTACAGCTGTGTTTACACCTGTTTACAGCTGTGTTTACTCCTGTTTACAGCTTTGTTTACAGCTGTTTACTCCTGTTTACAGCTGTGCTTACACCTGTTTGCAGCTGTGTTTACACCTGTTTGCAGCTGCGTTTACTCCTGTTTACAGCTTTGTTTACAGCTGTGTTTACTCCTGTTTACAGCTGTGTTTACACCTGTTTGCAGCTGTGTTTACACCTGTTTGCAGCTGTGTTTACACCTGTTTACAGCTGTGTTTACTCCTGTTTACAGCTTTGTTTACAGCTGTGTTTACACCTGTTTACAGCTGTGTTTACACGTTTATAGACGTGTTTACACCTGTAAACAGATGTCTCCCAGGTGTGTGTGTGTGTGTGTGTGTGTGTGTGTGTGTGTGTGTGTGTGTGTGTGTGTGTGTGTGTGTCACCCTCTGGCTCTTGTCCAGGTAGACCTGGGTGTAGAACAGCTGATCATCATCATCGTCTTTGTACTTCCACTGCTGGACCAGAGCGCTGAGCTCCGAGGCGAAGCCCATGAAGCCTGAGGACACACACTCAGTGAGGGGCTGGGGTGAGGCAGGGTGAGTCCGGGTGAGACAGGGCGAGTCACAGTGAGTCACAGTGAGACAGGGTGAGTCGGAGAGAGACAGGGTGAGTCACAGTGAGTCAGGGTGAGTCACAGTGAGACATGGTGAGTCAGGGTGAGACATGGTGAGTCACAGTGAGTCAGGGTGAGTCACGGTGAGTCAGGGTGAGTCACGGTGAGTCAGGGTGAGTCACGGTGAGTCAGGGTGAGTCACGGTGAGTCAGGGTGAGTCAGGGTGAGTCAGGGTGAGACATGGTGAGTCATAGTGAGTCAGGGTGAGACATGGTGAGTCAGGGTGAGACATGGTGAGTCAGGGTGAGTCAGGGTGAGACATGGTGAGTCAGGGTGAGTCAGGGTGAGACATGGTGAGTCACAGTGAGTCAGGGTGAGACATGGTGAGACAGGGTGAGTCAGGGTGAGACATGGTGAGTCATAGTGAGTCAGGGTGAGACAAGGTGAGTCAGAGTGAGACATGGTGAGTCACAGTGAGTCAGGGTGAGTCAGAGTGAGTCAGGGTGAGACACAGTGAGTGTCACAGTGAGACAGGGTGAGTCGGAGAGAGACAGGGTGAGTCACAGTGAGTCAGGGTGAGTCACAGTGAGACATGGTGAGTCAGGGTGAGACATGGTGAGTCACAGTGAGTCAGGGTGAGTCACAGTGAGTCAGGGTGAGTCACGGTGAGTCAGGGTGAGTCAGGGTGAGTCAGGGTGAGACATGGTGAGTCATAGTGAGTCAGGGTGAGACATGGTGAGTCAGGGTGAGACATGGTGAGTCAGGGTGAGTCAGGGTGAGACATGGTGAGTCAGGGTGAGTCAGGGTGAGTCACAGTGAGTCAGGGTGAGACATGGTGAGACAGGGTGAGTCAGGGTGAGACATGGTGAGTCATAGTGAGTCAGGGTGAGACAAGGTGAGTCAGAGTGAGACAGGGTGAGTCATAGTGAGTCAGGGTGAGTCAGAGTGAGTCAGGGTGAGACATGGTGAGACAGGGTGAGTCATGGTGAGTCATAGTGAGTCAGGGTGAGTCAGAGTGAGTCAGGGTGAGACATGGTGAGTCATAGTGAGTCAGGGTGAGACAAGGTGAGTCAGAGTGAGACAGGGTGAGACAGGGTGAGTCAGAGTGACTTAGAGAGAGTCAGTGTCAGAGGCAGAGTGAGAGAGTGCGTGGGTGTCTCACCTCCTGAGTTGAGGTAGCGTTTCCCAGAATGCACCGGGGGATACTTGGAGGCCAGGCGCTGGTCGGGCCAACAGAAACCTTCAGCTGAGAAAACCACTCTGTGACCCAGAACCGAGAACTTAGACAGGAGCTCCTCTGGACCGGCAGCCAGGATGACATCATAGCTGCAGACAGAGGTCAGAGGTCAGAGAGGTCAGAGGTCAGGAGGTCAGAGGTCAGGGAGGGGTCAGAGTGTTACCTGTCCACAAACATGACCACCAGCTCCTGGTTGTCGGAGTGTTTCAGCAGTTCTTTCTTCAGCCAGCGGACCTTCTGTCCTCCCCCCACGGTCCGGGCCACGTCTCCCCCCTTCCAGTCCTCCCCCAGACCCAGGACCTGGACACACCAGAACCATCAGCCCCCCAGACCCCGGACCCAGGACCTGGACACACCAGAACCATCAGACCCCCCAGACCCCGGACCCAGGACCTGGACACACCAGAACCATCAGACCCCCAGACCCCCCAGACCCCCCAGACCCTGGACCTGGACACACCAGAACCATCAGACCCCCCAGACCCCGGACCCAGGACCTGGACACACCAGACCCTCCAGGCCCCCCAGACCCCCCAGACCCACACCGGCTGTCACCTTGACGGTGTATCCGAACTCTCCGGCTGTCCTCATGAAGCGCTTGAAGCCGTCCGTTTCCTCCGTTGCCGCGGTGATGACCAGCAGGTTTTCTACAAGCAACGATGACATCACCATCAGCCGTCCAATCAGAGACAGGCAGTCAGACTGAAGCTGAACAGAGCAGAGCTGATTGGACGGAGGAGTGGAGACGGGCCGCTCTGATTGGCTGCTGCCTGCTGAGGTTGACGTTTGGCCGGTTTTAGTTGAGCTGCTGCTGAACTCCACCCTGCTGAACTCCACCCTGCTGAGCTCCACCCAGCTGAGCTCCACCCTGCTGAACTCCACCCTGCTGAGCTCCACCCTGCTCTGCTCCACCCAGCTGAACTCCACCCTGCTGAACTCCACCCTGCTCTGCTCCACCCAGCTGAACTCCACCCTGCTGAGCTCCACCCAGCTGAACTCCACCCTGCTCTGCTCCACCCTGCTCTGCTCCACCCTGCTCTGCTCCACCCTGCTGAACTCCACCCTGCTCTGCTCCACCCAGCTGAACTCCACCCTGCTGAGCTCCACCCTGCTGAACTCCACCCTGCTGAACTCCACCCAGCTGAGCTCCACCATGCTGAACTCCACGCTGCTGAGCTCCACCCTGCTCTGCTCCACCCTGCTGAACTCCACCCTGCTGAGCTCCACCCTGCTGAGCTCCACCCTGCTGAGCTCCACCCTGCTGAACTCCACCCTGCTGAGCTCCACCCTGCTCTGCTCCACCCAGCTGAGCTCCACCCTGCTGAGCTCCACCCTGCTGAGCTCCGCCCTGCTGAGCTCCACCCAGCTGAACTCCACCCTGCTGAGCTCCACCCTGCTCTGCTCCACCCTGCTGAACTCCACCCTGCTGAACTCCACCCTGCTGAGCTCCACCCTGCTCTGCTCCACCCTGCTCTGCTCCACCCTGCTCTGCTCCACCCTGCTCTGCTCCACCCTGCTCTGCTCCACCCTGCTGAACTCCACCCTGCTCTGCTCCACCCTGCTCTGCTCCACCCTGCTGAACTCCACCCTGCTGAACTCCACGCTGCTGAGCTCCACCCTGCTCTGCTCCACCCTGCTGAACTCCACCCTGCTGAGCTCCACCCTGCTGAGCTCCACCCTGCTGAGCTCCACGCTGCTGAGCTCCACCCTGCTGAGCTCCACCCAGCTGAGCTCCACCATGCTGAACTCCACCCTGCTCTGCTCCACCCTGCTGAACTCCACCCTGCTGAACTCCACCCTGCTCTGCTCCACCCTGCTGAACTCCACCCTGCTGAGCTCCACCCTGCTCTGCTCCACCCTGCTCTGCTCCACCCTGCCGAACTCCACCCTGCTGAACTCCACCCTGCTGAGCTCCACCCAGCTGAGCTCCACCCAGCTGAACTCCACCCTGCTCTGCTCCACCCTGCTCTGCTCCACCCTGCTGAACTCCACCCTGCTCTGCTCCACCCTGCTGAACTCCACCCTGCTGAACTCCACCCTGCTCTGCTCCACCCTGCTGAACTCCACCCTGCTGAACTCCACCCTGCTCTGCTCCACCCTGCTCTGCTCCACCCTGCCGAACTCCACCCTGCTGAACTCCACCCAGCTGAGCTCCACCCAGCTGAGCTCCACCCAGCTGAACTCCACCCTGCTCTGCTCCACCCTGCTCTGCTCCACCCTGCTGAACTCCACCCTGCTCTGCTCCACCCTGCTGAACTCCACCCTGCTGAACTCCACCCTGCTCTGCTCCACCCTGCTGAACTCCACCCTGCTGAGCTCCACCCTGCTCTGCTCCACCCAGCTGAACTCCACCCTGCTGAACTCCACCCTGCTCTGCTCCACCCAGCTGAACTCCACCCTGCTGAGCTCCACCCAGCTGAACTCCACCCTGCTCTGCTCCACCCTGCTCTGCTCCACCCTGCTCTGCTCCACCCTGCTGAACTCCACCCTGCTCTGCTCCACCCTGCTGAACTCCACCCTGCTGAGCTCCACCCTGCTCTGCTCCACCCTGCTGAACTCCACCCTGCTCTGCTCCACCCAGCTGAACTCCACCCTGCTGAACTCCACCCTGCTCTGCTCCACCCAGCTGAACTCCACCCTGCTGAGCTCCACCCTGCTCTGCTCCACCCTGCTGAACTCCACCCTGCTCTGCTCCACCCTGCTGAGCTCCACCCTGCTGAGCTCCACCCTGCTGAGCTCCACCTGTCCCTCCCCCTGCGGTGGATGTGTGGCAGCACTGAGGTTCCTCCAGGTTCCAGGTAGACCCGCCGGTTCTCCGGAGCTTCTGCAGAGCGTTCCACTGCACAGGAGAGCAGAACGCCACGCCGCTGCCCGGCATCGAACCATGAATCTGCTCACACCCGGCAGCACCGGCAGAACCTCCGCCAGCTCCGCCTGGGGAGCCATGGTAACCACGGTAACCACGCCCTCTTTTCTGCTGCCGCCATGGAGGAGGTCAGAGGTCAGGAGGGGGAGCTGGTTTTACTGCTGGAGCGTCACCATGTGATGAAGAGGAGGTGATGAAGTGATGAAGAGGAGGTGATGAAGTGACGAAGAGGAGGTGATGAAGTGATGAAGAGGAGGTGATGAAGTGATGAAGAGGAGGTGATGAAGTGATGAAGAGGAGGTGATGAAGTGACGAAGAGGAGGTGATGAAGTGATGAAGAGGAGGTGATGAAGTGATGAAGAGGTGATGAAGTGATGAAGAGGAGGTGATGAAGTGACGAAGAGGAGGTGATGAAGTGATGAAGAGGAGGTGATGAAGTGACGAAGAGGAGGTGATGAAGTGATGAAGAGGTGATGAAGTGATGAAGAGGAGGTGATGAAGTGACGAAGAGGAGGTGATGAAATGACGAAGAGGTGATGAAATGATGAAGAGGAGGTGATGAAGTGACGAAGAGGAGGTGATGAAGTAACGAAGAGGAGGTGATGAAGTGATGAAGAGGAGGTGATGAAGTGATGAAGAGGAGGTGATGAAGTGATGAAGAGGAGGTGATGAAGTAACGAAGAGGAGGTGATGAAGTGATGAAGAGGAGGTGATGAAGTGATGAAGAGGAGGTGATGAAGTGACGAAGAGGAGGTGATGAAGTGATGAAGAGGTGATGAAGTGACGAAGAGGAGGTGATGAAGTGACGAAGAGGTGATGAAATGATGAAGAGGAGGTGATGAAGTGACGAAGAGGAGGTGATGAAGTGATGAAGAGGAGGTGATGAAATGATGAAGAGGAGGTGATGAAGTGACGAAGAGGAGGTGATGAAGTGACGAAGAGGAGGTGATGAAGTGACGAAGAGGAGGTGATGAAGTGACGAAGAGGAGGTGATGAAGTGACAAAGAGGAGGTGATGAAGTGACGAAGAGGAGGTGATGAAGTGACGAAGAGGAGGTGATGAAGTGACGAAGAGGAGGTGATGAAGTGATGAAGAGGAGATGAAGTGATGAAGAGGAGGTGATGAAGAGTAAGTCAGTTCTCATTCCTATCGAGGCTCAGTCGGTTCCAGTCGGTTCCAGACGGATCAGATTACAGACCTGATGCTGCTCTGCTGAACCCTAACCCGGAAGTAGTCCGTTAACCCCGTGACCCGAGGAGAACCTCCAGCTAGCACCTAGCATCGTTAGCTCCCGCGCGTCCCGGTGGTCCTGCAGGCCGGACCGCGGCTCGCCCGGCCCGGCTTACCTGCGGAGAGGCTCCGGGGCTCGGCGGACACGGAGGCGGGGAGCAGGCCGGGGAGCAGGCCGGGGAGCAGGCCGGGGAGAGCCCAGAAGAGGAGCAGCGCACTCGGAGCCATGGCGAAGACCAGCCGCTGGGACCACCGCTCGGACCACTCCGCTGCTTTCACGAGGCTCCGCCTCCACGCTGGGCCTCCGGCCAATCAGAGGCGAGCCTGGCTTGATGGACAGTTCTACTGACAAATTGTTTGTCTGCAGCGGCAGCGCTTCAGCCAATCAGAGGCGTCGGGGCGGAAAACAACTAGTGACGTCACCGCGCCACGTCCGCAGCTTCCGGAAAGCTTTTTAACTGAACTTCAATAAAACTCAATAAAACTAAATAAAGCTGTGTTCTCTGTATTCAGATTTACTGAAGGTTTGTACTGAGTTCAGTTTGAGCTCCGAGCTGCGGATCGAGCGACGGGGCACAGGACCAGGACCAGGACCAGGACCAGGACCAGGACCAGGACCAGGACCGGATTTAAAAAGGAGAGAAAAGAGCTGATCGTAACGTAGTTACTCCGTTACTGAGCGAATCCCGAAGAAAACACAGAGACCAGACGACTTTAAACACAGTTTAATACGTTTACTCTGCACGCACGTTTCCTGGTTACCATGGCAACGTGTAAACACATTTCAGCCCAGACTGCCGCAGGACAGACACACACACACCTCTGTTCTCCACCTGGTCCTCCACCTGGTCCTCCTGGTCCTCCACCTGGTCCTCCTGGTCCACCCTGCTCCACCCTGCTCCTCCTGGTCCACCTGGTCCACCCTGCCCCACCTGCTCCACCCTGGTCCTCCTGCTCCACCTGCTCCACCCTGGTCCTCCTGCTCCACCTGCTCCTCCTGCTCCTCCTGCTC